>NC_090245.1:12053829-12056329 GCF_037325665.1 Littorina saxatilis
AAAAAAAATAATGTCCTACTTATTGACCTATTCGATCTCCTTGTGATCTTCAACTTTAAACAGGATTAATTAGACTTGGGTCATCTCTAGATGTCATCAAACCCAGAAAGTGTGTACCGCCATAAATGTTTTGTGTGGCGGTTTTTACCTGCAAATGCGACGCACTTAATGTGTGGTTTGACTTGCTGTAGCTGCTTGCCGTGGAAACAAATCATGGGAGTTGGGAGACGAACCTAGCAACGCAATGTTGTTGTTGCTACTATAGCGAGTTGAATGTTTACATTAGATTACTTGAAAACGGAAGTGTACCGTTAGTGATTTTCATTAAAAAAAAAAACAAGAAGGGCAAAGCCCATACGACTCACATGCTTTACACATTTTTCCTACCAAAATACATGTGACCTTGACCCAAGGTCAAGGTCATCCAAGGTCTTGCAACATAAAGCTGTTAATTCAAGACATAGGAAGTACAATGGTGCTTATTGGCTCTTTCTACCATGAGATATGGTCACTTTTAGTGGTTCACTACCTTATTTTGGTCACATTTCATAAGGGTCAAAGTGACCTTGACCTTGATCATATGTGACCAAATGTGTCTCATGATGAAAGCATAACATGTGCCCCACATAATTTTTAAGTTTGAAACAGTTATCTTCCATAGTTCAGGGTCAAGGTCACTTCAAAATATGTATACAATCCAACTTTGAAGAGCTCCTGTGACCTTGACCTTGAAGCAAGGTAAACCAAACTGGTATCAAAAGATGGGGCTTACTTTGCCCTATATATCATATATAGGTGAGGTATTCAATCTCAAAAACTTCAGAGAAAATGTGAAAAATGTGAAAAATAGCTGTTTTGTAGACAACATTTATGGCCCCTGCGACCTTGACCTTGAAGCAAGGTCAAGATGCTATGTATGTTTTTTGGGGCCTTGTCATCATACACCATCTTGCCAAATTTGGTACTGATAGAATGAATAGTGTCCAAGAAATATCCAACGTTAAAGTTTTCCGGACGGACGTCCGGCCGGACGGACGGACGGACGGACGGACGACTCGGGTGAGTACATAGACTCACTTTTGCTTCGCATGTGAGTCAAAAAGCGCTTCCGGTTAACATCGCTTGAGGTACGATCATCGTCGAGGAAACTCATTACGTTTAATGAGACTTCACCGAAACATAGCTCTGAGAGAGAATATAGGGGGGTGTACTGACGAACTTACCATACTGAGCCATCATGCTGGCAGTGATACGTTTACGGATGCCCTCTAACGTGTTGCGGATGCAACGCTGCAGAGCATCCAGATTCCTCTGGCTGAAGTGATTGAGTAGATCATAGGCAGCCTCTTCCATTTTGGTGACAGCTTTGCTCCTGGCTGCGGCACTCTCAGTGTCCATCGATGACATGGCTTTCTTCATTTGACTGATGGCCTTTAGTCTCTCATCCATTTCACCTGGAGGAAACATAAACCTTATTAACTTGTCACAATTTCAGCTTCATGTTTGGCCAAATGCACTCGCGAATGTGTGAGGCTGTTGTAAATTGTCTTCACTCTTACAGCTAGGATTGCATTCACTTTTGCCCAATACAGTGGAAGCCGTTGTGTGCTTTTCAGTGTGCACGCGTGCGCACAGACAGACAGACAGACAGACAGACAGACTGGCAGACAGACAGATACACACACACGCACGCACGCACGTTCACAATCACACACACACACACACACACACACACACACACACACACATACATACACACAGAAACAAGCACCGTCACAGATGCTGCCAAAGGTATCCAGCAGTAAGCAAAATCTCACTTTCGGGTTCTACGACGTTTTCTTCCTCATCTGGTTGTACTTCCATCTGATTTCGTGGCTTGTGATGATTGCACAGCATGGTGATCAGCTCGTTCACTGCCTCCTCCACACTGATGCTCTTCGATTCCAGCAACCAGGCACCCTTACTGCACAGGGTCTGAAAAGTAGTCAATCGAACTTGATATTTGCGTCAACAGGAGAAGTGTGTGAAACGTGTGAGCAACAACACTGAACTCGTCATTATGGCAAGGAGCCAGGAACTACGACTCGCATCCAAAAAGGTGTCTACGGCCATCGCCACCGCCACAATGACCAGCAACACTACATACTTCGTGATCACAAGAATTAAGCCAGTTATCTCTTTCCTCTCGCCTCTCTGTTGGTCAGAGAGGTGTCTATCATCATACCCACCACAAACAACGACACCACAAATAGCGTACTACCAAGAAACCAAAACTCCCGTCTAACTTTCGTGGTGTCCAGAAAGGTGTCCCCAACCATCACTCAGACCTGGGAACCTCTGTTTTGCACTTGGATTATTCTCAAGCAAACTTGGTGTATTTTCCAAAAAATGAGCGTACTCCACACAGCAATTGAACTTTCATGATTCAAACATGTTTCACAAACGTCCGTCGCACCGTTAATTAAGTTTACCAATATATTTAAAACAACGGCTTCTTTCG
>NC_090245.1:12061329-12068829 GCF_037325665.1 Littorina saxatilis
TCGTTCTGCAACACAAAATGCACAAGATGACGGCGACCATAAAACGATGTCGTTCTGCGACACAAAATTCAGAAGATGATGGGCGACTATAAAACGATGGCGTTCTTCAACACAAAATACAGAAGATGATTGGTGACCATAAAACGATGGTGTTCTGCAACACAAAATACAGAAGATGATTGGTGACCATAAAACGATGGTGTTCTGCAACACAAAATACAGAAGATGATTGGTGACCATAAAACGATGGCGTTCTTCAACACAAAATTCAGAAGATGATGGGCGACTATAAAACGATGGTGTTCTGCAACACAAAATACAGAAGATGATTGGTGACCATAAAACGATGGTGTTCTGCAACACAAAATACAGAAGATGATTGGTGACCATAAAACGATGGTGTTCTGCAACACAAAATTCAGAAGATGATGGGCGACTATAAAACGATGGCGTTCTTCAACACAAAATACAGAAGATGATTGGTGACCATAAAACGATGGTGTTCTTCAACACAAAATACAGAAGATGATTGGTGACCATAAAACGATGGTGTTCTGCAACACATAATACAGAAGATGATTGGTGACCATAAAACGATGGCGTTCTTCAACACAAAATACAGAAGATGATTGGTGACCATAAAACGATGGTGTTCTGCAACACAAAATACAGAAGATGATTGGTGACCATAAAACGATGGTGTTCTGCAACACAAAATACAGAAGATGATTGGTGACCATAAAACGATGGTGTTCTGCAACACAAAATACAGAAGAGGATGGGCCAGGGTGCCCATAAAACGATGTCGTTCTGCAACACAAAATGCAGGAGATGATGGGAAACCATAAAACGTGAGTTTGTTATTTTTTTCTATGGACATGCGGTTAGTGACTTGTCTAAATTTGATGGGTAATATTTCACGAGGTTAGCACACGCGGAATCGGCAGACAGGCAACACATTGAGAGTATTTTGACACTAGAACTGAACAGAAAGATTTCCTTTCACGCAACCTAAATGTCAGCTCTACTTGCAGCGATAGAACCAATAAAGCTTCTAACACGAGCAACTGAAAGTATAGGCTCCGACAAATGTATGGAAATACTTGCAATAGTAATGATATATTTGATAAGGACGTCAGTTGTGGGTGTGTTTAAAAAAACCAATTATTGGTTTGCAACGTTCTGGCTTTGTAAAAATGTATTTCATTTTGTAACAGGGTGACTTTGTCCAGATCAAACCAAATAACCACAGGGAAGTAAGCGCTCTAAATGCACACGACATGTGTAATAGAGTAAGCGAGAGATATACGGAACCAATCTCCTGGCACCTGAGAGAATAACAAGCATTGAAATGAACAAGCAACTTCCATCCTCAAACCAGCTTACTTGCAAGTCATCAACGGTTCTCTTGAACTCCTCGAAGTCGCTGTCGTAGAAGTCCTTGCGGGCATCCAGCACATTGTACTTCTTTTTCTTCATGCCCTGTACAATCACGTGAAGCTTGTTGGCCATCAGCTCAATGCCTGCAACATGGAAAACATCCTGTGTAGTTTTGAGTTGCTACATAAGGGAGATACAACATCACAGAACTTTGCCATTCCGTTTGACTATCATACGTAACCTCGTTTCATGCCGAAAGCGTTCATCACGCTAATCCAAGAGCATCATCCCCGGCGTGATAAGAATACAGCATTGCAGGAAGCACTACATTTGTTTTTCTGGTGCTCATCCAAATGCTTCTTGAACATTTCAGCTCGGTAAGTAAGATTCGGTGTAAAATTCTGTCATAGACCTACATACAAAACACAGTCGATACATTTTTCAACCACTCAGTATCACTTCAGATAAGGCTATCCTTAATTGAGCACAAAGTCGACTCCGCGAAGACTTCGCAAAGACTGCGCGAAGTCTTTTTACCGAAAATTCAGTGCTATAGCTTCGTGCAGCAAGGTTCGCGAAGTATACTTCGCGTAGGCTACTTCGCCCAATTACTTACAAGCTTTAATCTTATTGGTGCCTATGCTCACCTTCTACCTTGGCCTTGGCGAGGTTAGCGTACGTCTCAATGATTTCGAACATCTGAATGATCTTCGACATGCGTCGACAGAAGGTGTCGAACTTGCCAAAGATGTACATCTCCGAGAAGTCGAACTGACGCTCCAGAGGTTGGGCTTCAAGCTTAGCCTTCACCTTGTGGTACTCGGACCGGTACCGTTCGTTTAGTCTGACGCAGTCCTTAAGCCTGGCAACCACTACTTTTGGCGTGAGGGTCCAGATGGTCTCTGAACCCCCGTTTGTGATGTAGGCCTTGCAGGCTGTGATCATCTGGTTGGTCACCTGGTGAGAGAGAAAGAGGGGGTGGAGGCAAGGTTTATTTCTCTAGTTGATGATTAACGGTAGAGCTGGTGAGATGATAAACGTCCAGTAAGGTTATTATCTCCGAAAGGCACAGTGTGCAGATGAATATGCTTCTTTAACTAAAATAGACACAAGCACGCACGCGACACACAGGCATACAGACAGACATGCTGACAGACTCTCTCTCTCTCTCTCTCTCTCTCTCTCTCTCTCTCTCTCTCTCTCTCTCTCTCTCTCTCTCTCTCTCTCTCACGCAAGGAAGCTGAAGGCCGCAAGGTATTATGACACTACCTTGATAAGAAGTGATGTCATGCGTTCAGAGGTGTTGTAGTAGCGAGAAATACTGTAGATCATGCGTGCGGCGTTGATCAAACCGGGGATGGAGTTCAGCATAGTCACCTGCAAACCAAGATCAGATATAATAATCTTGTCCACTTCTTGTTCATACATGTAATGTCCATAATCTTGTACGATGCTACAGCAATACAGACTTTCATACATGTAATGTCCATAATCTTGTACGATGCTACAGCAATACAGACTTTCATACATGTAATGTCCATAATCTTGTACGATGCTACAGCAATACAGACTTTCATACATGTAATGTCCATAATCTTGTACGATGCTACAGCAATACAGACTTTCATACATGTAATGTCCATAATCTTGTACGATACTACAGCAATACAGACTTTCATACATGTAATGTCCATAATCTTGTACGATGCTACAGCAATACAGACTTTCATACATGTAATGTCCATAATCTTGTACGATGCTACAGCAATACAGACTTTCATACATGCACACACAAAGACATACACACACACACACACACACACACACACACACACACACACACACACACACGCACGCACACACACACACACACACACACACACACACACACGCACGCACGCATATACACACACACCGACACCGACGCACGCACGCACGCATATACACACACACCGACAATTTACCGGGTCACTATTGTAGAGAGGGTCACAGAAGCTCTCCAGGGTGTAAAGAAACTTGACGTTGTCCTTTGCTTCATTCGCAGTGTCCGTGATGTGGCAATCTAATTCACGCCATTTCTGAAAGATACGATCATCATCCTGGTGCTTATCAATTCAATCCTTTTGGTTTATTATTTTATTCTGTAATGGTATAAAGATGGATATGATCACATCCACACTATCATTTTGCCTAAATGTTTCCTTTTTATCCAATTCAAGTTTTTAAATTGTATTTTCATGCACCCCAAATGGGTTTATTGAAATAAATATTTGCCTGGACTTGAATTGCAAGGGTACACATAATGTGCGTGTTGGTGGGTGCGTGGAGAGAAAGGGGTGTTAGTTCGGAGTAGGAAAGAAACCGTTGTCAGTAATCAAGAGTTGAAATACATAATGTATTCCAGGTTATGACAGTACCGTTCTTATAGAGCATACACGCACACATCCAAATTTCTTGACTAAATGTAAAAATAAGACAGGTCCCAGACTCACCGGAATGAGCTTGGATTTGGCACACTGCAGAATGCCAATGACGGCTTTGACCTCGTGACCCTTAAGTCTTATCCCATGCACATAAAAAAGAAGAAGAAAAAAGAAAAGACAGGTCCCAGACTGACCGGAATGAGCTTGGATTTGGCACACTGCAGAATGCCTATGACGGCTTTGACCTCGTGACCCTTGAGCTGGTCCAGGAGGAAGTTGAATCGGGCCATGTGCATCTTCCAGTGCTCGAGCTCCACGCGTGGACCTGCGTTGTCCGCTTCACGACGGATCTGCTCACTCTTCACAAGGATCTGAATGTTGTAAGAAGGAAAAACGAAAAAAAGGGAGAAAAAACACAGCGTTAGCGCATCAACTTTTAAAGTTCTTCGAGATGAGTTCTAACATTTCTCAAATAAAGGGTCTGAAATTTACCTTGAGATCATCAGAAAACTATTCGGAATAGAAATAAATAAATTATGAGATCGGAACGTGACATTAACCGAATTCAAGGAAAAGACTATAGGTGAAAAACCTTTGATGCTTACCTGCTTCCTTTATCGTCCACAAAAGCAGCAGGTTATATTTCATTGTCTTGCTAAGTCATCAACTCAAACAGAGAAAAAGAAACCCCAACACAGACACAGACAGCTGAGAGAAACTGATAAAGACAGATAGACACATTCGTACGTACGCAAGCACACACGCACGAACGCAGACAGACCGACCGACCGACAGACACGGACAGCAGGCATGAAACCCTACTCGTTTCTCCTCAAACAAACTCCAACAACCACCATATAATAGACAAAAGAAGCAACTCCTTATACGATTTGCATGCTGCTCAAAGCCCTTTACCCATGTCATACACACACTCGGTTTAATTTACACAGACTTACATGTTCAATGTGCTTGATCCAGCCACGCATGCACTCCTCAATCTTCTGCATAGCTTCAGGGATACCAGCCACCATCATGTAGTCTGTCGGGGTAACAACGTCGGACAGATCATAAGTGTCGCAAGACGCAAGCATCTCCTTCTCCTCCAGGCATTTTTGGGCACCTGTATGAAACAAAGTGGAGATGAGACGCGAATAAAAACTGTCAACGAAAGGGTGGAAAAGGTATTAAAATCTCACAATGCAAAAGAATGTCAAGATTGGTAATCTTGAACTTTAGCGTGTTAAATTCATAGCTCATAATTCAGAGGCATTTAAAGTCTCCAAATTTGTAGAACCTGCACTTGTAATCATAACAAGTCATTTTAGATCCTTTTGAAGTTACGGAATGAACTCCGATGAGCTGTACGAATGCATTTCGTTTACATGGGTCAAAGAAGGAATTATCCGTTTGACTCTATGAGCGAACAAGGGAGACAACTCTTTCGTGTAAATAATGTCCCATGGTTGACAACGTACGCCATTTTCGGTGCATTTTCATCGATTGAACAACCAAATTAGTTAATTATGCTTAAGTTTGGAGCTCAATCTGTCAATTAATTTCACGACAAATGTTCTTTGGCTTGCTTACATGGACTTGTATCAAAAATAAGTAAAGAATGTCACTGGATTCTGAGCTATGAATTTAACACGCTAAAGTTCAAGATTACCGTCAAGATTTTTATTGATTTCATTCATCCTTGGCTGAAAAGACGACAGGCAATGATTCACACATCGCCATCACTCATAGTGCTGCTTACTGCTAGACAATAAACGAATGAGTTCATACCAAAGGTGAACACAAACAGGAGGATTTCCGCAACAAGGAAGACAAATCTTATATCTTTGATACATCCTGAACTCAGGTCAAAATGAGTTACTTCCCTTCGGGTCTCATGTATGACATGAGCGATAGCGTGGACCGATGATTATCAGAATGATCTTTGATACTGACTGTATCTATATCAAACAGTTTTTCCCTAAATGTAATTCCCAATGATGTAAAACTGCAAACTTTTCAAAAGTATACACATTCCTTGAGCAGCGGACTGTAGAGTTTTGAATTTGGGTTCAAAGTAATGACTTTTCATAGTCAGTAGAAGTAAATCATAAAGTCACAATCCATAGATTGGGAAACGCACTACATTTGTACATCTTATCCTATACTACCGACCTGAAAGCACGCTTGAAAAGGAGTTAAGCGTGTTGAAGAAAGAGTTTTTGATGGGGACGCCGTCAGGGGTGTCCAAGTTCTCCCAGCCTTTATCCATGGCTTGCAGAGCTGGAAGGTAGACTTTACTCAGCAGCATTTCGACAGCGCCCAGAAGTCCTTTGCCCGCTTGCCCTCCGGTGTCCAGTTTGGTGAAACACAGCTCCTGCAAGACAACATGATGCATGAACAACTCTGACGGACAGGCCGAGTTTGAGTGACACATGGTGCTGACTTTCAGCTGTGGTGAAACACAGCTCCTGCAAGGCAATGGACAACTCTGACGGACCGGCCGAGTTTGAGTGACACACAGTGCTGACTTTCAGACAGCATGACGAAAACCTTTGACGGAAAGGCCGAGTTTGAGTGACACATAGTGCTGACTTCCAACTGTGGTGAAACACAGCTCCTGCAAGACAACATGACAAAACCTTTGACGGACAGTCCGAGTTTGAGTGACACATAGTGCTGACTTCCAATTGTGATGAAACACAGCTCCTGCAAGACAACATGACAAAACCTTTGACGGACAGTCCGGGTTTGAATGACACATACTGCTGACTTCCAACTGTGGTGAAACACAGCTCCTGAAAGACAGCATGACAAATGTCAAAACCTTTGACGGACAGGCCGAGTTTGAGTGACACATAGACTTCCAACTGTGGTGAAACACAGCTCCTGCAAGACAACGTGATTCGTGAACAACTCTGACGGACAGGCCGAGATTGAGTGACACATGGTGCTAGCTTTCTGTTTTGGTGAAACACAGCTCCTGTCAGACAAGACGATGCATGAACAACTCTAATGGCCAGACTCCGTTTAAGTGACACATGCTGCTGACTGTTTGGTGGGCAAGATGATGAAGTGAGTGTTTTACTTTTATTTGACGTAATGAGATAAAATGGCAAATGGTGTAGACTTTATGCTGAACAATAGTTACCGATTCTCGAAAATAACGTTGAAAGCGGAGAAGTCGAAGTAGAAGTAGAAGGAGAAGAAAAGGGTGATATCAACAATATCTAAAACACTCCTACCTTCATCATGTTTGAATCACTGATGGCCGAACCGAAGGAGGTCATGAGGCGAAGCACGACCACCCCAATGCCCAGCAGGGGAACTGTGCTCCCGTCCGTCACAAACGTTTTGGGCTTCAGAGGTTTTACATGTGCCTTGGGCATTCCAGCACGCTTGATTTCTGTCATCATCATCATCATCATCATCATCATCATCATCATCATCATCATCATCATCATCGTCGTCGTCGTCGTCGTCTTCGTCATCGTCGTCGTCGTCATCAACATCAACGTCGTCGTCGTCATCATCATCATCATCATCAACATCGTCATCATCATCATCATCGTCTTAGTCATCGTCATCATCGTCATCATCATCACCATCATCATCATCGTCGTCGTCGTCGTCGTCGTCATCGTGATGATCAACAACATCATCATCACCGTCGTCGTTTTCTTTCTTCTAGTTGTTGTCGTCA
>NC_090245.1:12073829-12188829 GCF_037325665.1 Littorina saxatilis
CGAGTCCGTTTTAGGCGGCAAATTTAGGGTGAACGCTGCCAAAAGTGAAAACAAGTCGCGTAAGGCGAAATTACTACATTTAGTCAAGCTGTGGAACTCACAGAATGAAACTGAACGTAGTCCGCCGCGAGTGCAAAAGGCAGTGAAAGTGACGAGCCTGTTTGGCGCGGCAGCGGTTGCGCTGTGCTTCATAGCACGCTTTACTGTACCTCTCTTCGTTTTAACTTTCTGAGCGTGTTTTTAATCCAAACATATCATATCTATATGTTTTTGGAATCAGGAACCAACAAGAAATAAGATGAAATAGTTTTTAAATCGATTTCGGAAATTTAATTTTGATCATAATTTTTATATTTTTAATTTTCAGAGCTTGTTTTTAATCCAAATATAACATATGTATATGGTTTTGGAATCAGAAAATGACGAAGAATAAGATGAAATTGTTTTTAGATCGTTTAATAAAAAAAAAAATTTAATTACAAGTTTCCGATTTTTAATGACCAAACTCACTCATTAGTTTTTAAGCCATCAAGCTGAAATGCAATACCAAACCCCGGCCTTTGTCGATGATTGCTTTGCTAAAATTTCAATCAATTTAATTGAAAAATGAGGGTGTGACAGTGCCGCCTCAATTTTTACAAAAAGCCGGATATGACGTCATCAAAGGTATTTATCGAAAAAAGGAAAAAAAGTCCGGGGATATCATACCCAGGAACTCTCATGTCAAATTTCATAAAGATCGGCCCAGTAGTTTAGTCTGAATCGCTCTACACACACACACACACACACACACACACACACACACACACATACACCACACCCTCGTCTCGATTCCCCCCCTACGTTAAAACATTTAGTCAAAACTTGCAAGTTATCCAGAGAGGGCGAATACAGCGAATACAACTTTTTTCAGCGCTCTAGCGCCGTTAGTTTGTCAGAACAGGAGGTGGTCCATATTAGGAGCCGGTCCATATTAAGAGCCCTTCCCCTACTACAATCGGACGCCTCGTTTTGGCGCTAGAACTAACTTATAAATTGACAGCTTGTAACACAAACATTCTTTATCATAAAAGATTTCTTTTTTTATCAAGACAAGATCAGTAAAATTCAAAGTTTTGAAAGTTTGAAAAAAGGGAGCCCAGAAGTAAGTCACGCAAAGTCGTGTTTCCCCCAAGCAGGCGAATGTTCTGCATAGCGCTTGCTTCTTTGAAACCAACCGCCGCCGATAAGTTCGTGTGACTCGCAGTCGTTTGTTGCATTTTACATTCAGAGGTACACAATAACGTGCTGTTACAGATACAGCGAGTCGCATTGAAATCACAAACTGACGACGAAATTGTGAGAGAGAAAATAAAAGGAAAGGGTCCACGATGACTCAGGGGTGAAATAACCACGAAATCTGGTGTGTGGTTTACGCAAGCTAACTAGCCATTCAAGCGAACTGTGTCATTTAATGCTGTTAAATGCTATTGCAAGTGTGTTCCATAAGGTTTGAACTGCTTTTTTTCGTGAGAAGATTTAAATCGTTCTGAAACCATTTGAGGCAGACTGAGGCTGTAATACTTTAACAAAAAAAGTATCATATTGAACTTGTCAATTTGTTTACGATTTGCTCAAAAACTTTGAGAGGGAGAGAGAGAGAGCGGAAGAACGAGAGAGCATTTCAACCAATCCCAACACCGCGGCTGCCTCGCACCCGTTTGGTAACTTTCTCGTGTACCTCGGCCCTGGAGTCCAGTGGGGCTGGTAGTTTTTGCGCCGTACTCTTGGAATAGTTGTTTTCGCTGCCTCTAGAACTGCAGAGTTGAACGCTCTGGCATTGTACTTGGTGTCGTGACCGGTCAGTCTCAGGGCTATTGCCCGACTGTGTGTTTCTTGTCTGAAGATGTCCCAGTTACTTCCAGCTGGTTGGTTTTTGGTAGCATAAGCCTGGAACTGCTTCTGGGTATGACTGATCACTGGACTATGGGCATGGATTACAGGATCTTTTCCGTGCGCACTTGGTCTTGTGCTTGCGCGAAGGCGGATAAGGTACTAGCAGGTCTGCACA
Organism: Littorina saxatilis; assembly: GCF_037325665.1. Classification (NCBI taxonomy): domain Eukaryota; kingdom Metazoa; phylum Mollusca; class Gastropoda; order Littorinimorpha; family Littorinidae; genus Littorina; species Littorina saxatilis. Next base: position 12,075,880 of record NC_090245.1, read on the forward strand.
TAAGTTGACCTGGGAGATCGGAAAAATCTCCGGCTCCACCCTTAACCCACCAGGCGGCCGCCGCCGGGATTTCAACTCACGACCTTCCGATTGAGGAGGCCGATGTCTTATCCACTGCGGTATGGATGCCATCAGGAGCAATGGCTGGGCTAGTTGTGTCGGTGGTCCTCCAGGTGCTTGACTAGAAGGTGGCAGAATAAACCGGTTTGGGGGTCAGCACGAGCTGATTGGAACTCATCCAGTCCTCCACATCTCCGCCTTTTTCCTCGAGCTGTTTGTACCATTTTACCAGCAAGTGCATGGGGTGTTTGATTTCAGAAGCCATAGCAACACACACTGTCTGTCACGTACACTCCATGCAAATCTCTCCGTCTCTCCCTCGCCTTAGTGTCTGTGCAGTGTATATCTGTCTCTCTCTCAATCTCTTTCTCTCTCTTTGTCTCTCTCTCGATCTCATGCGCTCTCTCTCTCCGAGTCATTTTCTCTCACCCGGTGTTCATTTACCTGTTTCTCCGTCTCGAGTCACTCTCTGTCTATCTGTCTGTCTGTCTGTCTCTTTCTCTGTCTCTCTCTGTCTCTCTCTCTGTGTGTCTTTGTCTGTGTCTCCCTCTTAGTCTCTCCGCCTCTGTCTTTCTATGTCTGTCTCTGTCTCTGTCTCTGTCTCACTCTCTCTCTCTCTCTCTCTCTCTCTCTCTCTCTCTCTCTCTCATCCGACTCCTGGCACACAGGTAAAAGCAGAGGTGTCAGTCGTGTGTTAACTTGAGTGCACGTGTACCCAGCAGGAGGGGGGTGATTCGGGTCAGAAGTGGGGTAAGCACTTTGGTCTTCAGTCTTTGGATTCTTGCTTTCAGTGGAGAAGATGCCAAAAGTTATACCCCCATTCCACACAACCGTTCTAGGTCCCGTTCCCCTACCAACCAAGGACAGCTGCCACAACAATGGAACGCTGCGCAAACGGCCATTTTTGGCATCTTTCAACAGCGTCTGACCACAGTGGCAGCCGTCCTTCGGTACGGGAACGGGACCTAGAACGGATGTGTGGAATGTGGGTATGACAACTCTGTGTGTGAGAGCGCTACCGTTGCGTTACCGTTGTTTTAAGTTCCTTTAACGATCCAAGCGTTCCGTTACCGATGGGTTGAGGTTCCATTACCGTTCATTCTGATCGGGAGGGGAACGGCTAAAAACGTGAACATGCAGCCCAAACTCAACCGTCCCTACCGACCCTACTGTTCAAAGCAGTTCCGTTAACGATCATTTACGTTCCAATGCGGTTCTCTCCCGATCCCTCCCGTGCCCGCACCGTTCCTTGGTCGGTACGGGAACGGGACCTAGAACGGTTGTGTGGAATGGGGGTATAAGACTCGACCACTTGGCTTATGGTAGAGACAGCTGGAAGATCTCTGGATATAATTAAAGAGGAGTAGTCTTCCTTTTAGAAAATGTGTACTCTGCCTTGCAGATTAGAAGTTTGTGCTGTCGGGGCTGGGTAAAGGGAGTGGAGGGGAAAGGGGGGGGAGGGGGTAAGCGAGACGAAAGAGGAAACTGGACAGGGAAAAGTCACTGCCTGAAGCATTCAATAAAGCCACATAAAAAAGAAATTACGACATGCAGGTTTTCAATTCATATTTTTGCAAAGTATCTGCACAAGCATGTGTGCCTCTGTGAGTGTGTTCGTGGCTGCTTTCATGGGGTGCCTGTATCCTCAGGAATTTGAGGATTTATTTTATCTCTCTTTTTCTGACACCGTTGATTTAACGTCATTTTAAACAGGACAGGGTTTTTTCCTTGCAGTTATACGTTGTAGTAGTTTGACCTTATTGTTTTAGGACAAGTAGAGCTCGTTCACCAGTAGCAAAGACTCACTCAGTCCGTCAGTGTGTCTGAGTGTGTGTGATGGGGGGGGAGGGGTGGGCCTCTCCCGTGACCGGCCACCTGCAATGTACGGACAGGTTTGCACTGGCCCTAGGGTGTCCGTTCATGAGAGGGACTGCTGTAGCAGTAAAACTAGTGTGATACATAAATAATCAATTTATCCACTTGACTATATTCACAACAGGGACCTATCACTCTTCTTTGCATGTTTTTATGCCTACGATTTTTCAAATACTCTGCAACACATGTAACCCAAATACAACATGTGCTCGTACAATACCGCTTCTTTTATGAAAACATTGCTTCGGCCATATTGATTTTATCAACCAATTTTCTTGTGTGGTGCGTCGGTCGTTCCCCGGACTTGGGGATGAGAGTGACACGAACACAAAGAAGTCAAAGACAACATCCAATGATGGCGTCATGTGAGGAAAAAAACGTCATCAATAAGCTTCTATCTATCTATCTATATATCTATCTATATATATATACGACTTGTGTCTGTCTGTGTGTCTGTGTGTGTGTCTGTGTATCTGTGTCTTCGCGATGCACGGCCAAAGTTCTCGATGGATCTGCTTCAAATTTGGTGGGCTTATTCAGAGAGACCCCGGACACAACCTCATCGATGAGATATTTCAACACGTGCTCTCAGCGCGCAGCGCTGAACCGATTTTGGTTCCACCTCAGCTATTTTGGTTCCACCTCAGCTACCCGGGCCCCCATACCGACACACCAAAGCCAAAGTTCTCGGTGGATCTTTTTCAAATTTGGACACCGTATTCAGCTACACCCCGGACACAATATCATCGATGAGATATTTCAACACGTGCTCTCAGCGCGCAGCGCTGAACCGAATTTGGTTTTTGAGTTCATTTCACCATTATAAGTAACTCTGTTTGCAAACTTTTTCACTAACCGTGTTGTAAATAATTGGAATGATTTACTACCCCAAACAGTTATTCGTCAGGTACACTAAACACACACAAAAAACAAAAACAAAAAAACCATTGGAGATCAGTCATCTGATGTCAGTTTTCCGGGCGACACTGAATGTCAAAATTAATTGAGACTGATCATCCTAGGACATACGCAGCACTCACCACGAAAAAAGTGCAATGGAATTTTAAACATTAAACACCATCGCAGGCAAAAGGCTAAAAAGCATAATAAGCCGCTTATGTTATGTTATGCAAAGAAATGAAACAAACGTGACTTATCGGGATGATAGACGCCGCTCGAGTCGTTGCGAAACATACATTATCGACTTGAAAATATTACTGAACAACAATTCCTAACTTTTTCACTAACCGTGTTGTAAATAATTGGAATGATTTACTACCTTCGTCAGGAACACTAAACACTTAAACAAAAAAAATGTAATCACACAGATACATAACTAAACAACGATAACCGGGACTCTAAGATGTTGTTATTGTTGCTGCTGCCGCTGATACTATTGCTACATCTGTGTTTTGATGACAGCAAAGTTGGCTATCCGACCGTCATCACTTTTGTCGTCTGCTACACGGATGCAAATATTGCGAAATCGTGGAGTTATGTCCCTTCACTGGTCATGTGATCAAAATCGGAAGTCTTTCGCCATGTTTTGATGATCTAGAGTTGTGACTCAAAAACAAACGAGGATTTTCAGTTTCCAGCTTATACAGCCTTCATTTTGAAGTCTTTTCCATATATTCAAATCAATGGCCAATTCAAACGCGCTACAGGTAAGAAGATCGTGCGTGCGTTCACTAAATGAGTTTAACGTGTTCACAAGAGCTGAAGAAGCTGTCAAATCTTTCAGTTTCACAACAGACAAACTGCCTCTCTTCCGCTTTGTTGTACCGACAATGATTGTATTTAAATTGCTGAGAATTGTACACCAGACAGCATAATTAGATGTTTGTTTGTCGAGCAGCATAATCCGTTCTCCAGCTTCTTTGACTCCCGAGTCGCTGTCAAGGAGAACGTGTAACTGTAAGTGTAAACACTAAAAGTAACAGTGAGGTCCATCACATGATGGTGACAAAACGAGCTCCAAATAACTTTTTATTTCTTAAATACCGTTTCTTGTGTCACCCTTTGCTATATTCTGACGATAGTGTTCGAGGACTGTTCAGCCTTGTGAATGGATAATAAGGAGCAGCAGTTATTTCCTAAGTAAAATATATATTGGCCTGCAGGACTCTTTATAACTATAAGAAATGAGTCATACCCATAGACACAGTGACACTCAAGTTGACGCTGTGAAATTACAAAGGTACAGGTTTAGCAGCAAGTGCTCACGGTCATGTGGACCAGGTGAAAGCAATCATATATTTAAAGGCTGAAATGTGTGAGAAGTAACAGAATTCGTCTTGTGGTTCTGCAGTATGGGGAGATTTGCAACTGTGAACGGAGTAGCACCTTATTTCCCTGGAGTTGCCTTGGCTGTATGTTATTTTTTGTTTCAAATGCTGATGATTTTCTTGGGACTGTTGATTTATTCTCAGTGAAGACACATGTACATGTACAATTCTACAAATAGAAAACAAATCTTTGATGTACAGATTCCATAGTACATTGGAATGTATTTCATGTGTTTCAGAAAGCCATTGATTTGGTAACAAAGGCAACAGAAGAAGACAAGAACAAGAACTACGAAGAAGCTTTGAGGCTTTACGAACACTCTGTGGAATACTTTCTACATGCAATCAAATGTAAATTCAAATGTTATATTGTTTATTTTATTCTTGAACAAGTTGAACTTGAACTTGAAGCAAATTAACTTTCAAGATTTGAGCAGATTTATGCTGGGAGGGGGCAAGACCTGAGGTTGGAGGTTGAGTGTTATCACTCAAATCACTAGCCGAAAACAAGTTTTTTGGTTTGCAACAAAACTAACGCAAGTGATAGTTATTAGCTAATTAAGACTAAGAATGTGAATTATGTCACTGTTTAAAAGTGTTTTGTCATGACTTCAGATTTTGTTTTACATTTTTTAAGTGGGATTCAAAAGACACCATGGCTATGAGTATGCAACTGTGTTTAGTTTTGTTTCTAGTGAAAGTGAAACTAAGTGTTAGTAATACATGTGTTACTATTACTGTAGTATTAATGCTTGTAAATGTAATTTTCTGATGTGGCGACTGGGGATTAACTTTAAACAGAAAAGAGTTTGTTTTCTCTCTGTGGTTTCACAGATGAGGCTTCAAGTGACAAAGCCAAGGAAAGTATAAGGGCCAAGTGTATCCAGTATTTGGACCGTGCAGAGAAGCTTAAGACCTACATAAAAAGGAAGGACAAGAAGAAACCAGTGGCAGATGGAGAGAAACCAAACAGCAGCAGTGCAAAGGGAAAAAGGTAAGTCATAAAAGATCAGGTCTGATAGTTACTTGTTACTGAATATCATCAAGTTAAACTTGAATTGTGTCTGTCCATCTGAAGAACTCTATTAACCCCTTCACTGCCACAGTGGTAGTAACTTATCCGAACGGTATATGGGAAAGAACTGTGTTTAGAACCTCTACAAGTCCTTGGACAGTGGTTACCTCCCATTTAGTTTTCAGAAATGTCCTGAAATGTTGTTGACACAAATCCCACGTATGAGATACGGTTATGCCTATGGGCGTACGATAAACAGAAAATGACCACGTATTACATACGGGGTGGGCAGTGAAGGGGTTAATATGTGGCTCATAATGCTACAAACGGATGGTTAGACAGAACTACCGTAAAGTACCTTGTAAGCACCTTGTAAAGCATTACTAAGAGTAATTGTGTTGCCATCTCAGTGTTCATGTTTTTTTGTTTGTATTTTTTTAATTTGCATTGAAGTACATGTAATATGAAGAAAACTATGAGTGGAGTGAACCTGGTTTGTTTTTCCGTCAGCAGTGGGGATGAGGACAGTGACGAGGACTCAAAGGCAGACCCAGACAAAAAGAAATTTGCAGACCAACTCACAGGTAAAGTGTTCACTTGTTTCTCTCTCTCTCTCAACTTTTTTTTGTGGAGGGGGAGGAGGGGATTTTGAGTTGATAGCTAAAACAAAAGCTATACTGAGTGTAATACTAATAGATCATTAGATGCTGTGCAAACATGCACTTTTCACAGTTAAATCTTGTTGATTTGCCCATAATCTGTTTTGCTGAAACCTAGCTATGAAACATTGAACAATCTATCATATCAAATAACCAAAGGGAAGTAATCGCTCTTAATGCATACGACATGTGTAATAGAGTAAGCGAGAGTTGTACGGAACCTTTCTCATGGCACCTGAGAGAATAACAAGCATTGAAATGAACAAGCGACTTTTAAGAGCGATTACTTCCCTTTGGTTATTTGATATAGATCTTAACATCGCTCTGCCTCATTCCGTTTGAAATTCATATTGAACAATCTGTTTGATATTCCGCTATTGAAATAAATAATGGGGTATCGCAGTGCAAGGGTTTGTGTGCACCTGATCAGTCAATCCAACAAAAAACTGGTGTTTACACTGGGAAACTAACTTTATACATGTTTAGCAAAAGGATTCTTTTTTTTCTTACAGAAACCTGAGGGTTTTTTTCCTTCTTTCGAGAACACCTAGTAGCTTGGCACTTATTATTATTTCAGGCGCTATTGTTGTGGAAAAGCCAAACGTCAAATGGGATGATGTCGCTGGTCTGAATGGAGCTAAGGAAGCCCTGAAGGAAGCCGTTATCTTGCCCGTCAAATTCCCACATTTATTCACAGGTGAGAGATTTTTTTTCTGTTTTTGTTTTTCTCTTTTATTTCTCATTTGTTTTCAATTGTCTGGAGGCTAATAAGATTGTGGTTGTGCCAGCAATAAAAAGATGTCCTTGGGACCAACCAAACATGTCCCTATATTCTTGTGTACCATATTTTCGGGACTATAACAGTATAATTAGGCGCTTCAGGGTAAAAGGCGCAACCCCTACTTTTGAGAAAAATCCACACAATAGGCGCTTCCAGTGTATTGGCCGCAAGTCAAATGTAGTATACAGGGTGGAAATAACTCTGTACTCTTCTTTGGCCATATACAAGGTGATACCCGTAAATTATGACACAGGGGTAAAAGTTGAGGACAAAAGTTGCGACTTATAGTCCGGAAAGTACGGATAAGTATGTATTTTTACGTAAATACAACAATTCTTGCTGGTTAATTTTTACTTACAGTTATTCATTTGCTTGATCCTTTGCTTGTTTTCAGGAAAAAGGAAGCCCTGGAAAGGAATTCTTTTATATGGGGTAAGACTTTTTGTTGTTGTTTCTTTTTATATACCAGGAAAACTTGTGTTTTGAAGCTGTACAAAAAATGCACTCTTTGAGCAATGGTATAGGATGAGGTGTGAAAACAAAAAATGTTGGGTCTTTTGAATTATAGATCAGAACCTCCCTCTTGTTTCTATCTCTTTGTCCAGTGTTGAACCGAGTTTTCGTTGGTTATGCTTGGTCAGTTACACTTGTACAAAACCTGGCTGAAGCACAGTGAGGACGGCAATTGTTATCAATTGATGTTGAAATCTATGGAAGGCGAAAAGGGTCAAATGGTCGAGCAAAAGGATCGAGTAAAAGGATGCATACTTTTTGCGCTTGACCCTTTCCGCCCTACGCGCGGAAAGGGTCAAACACACGAGCAAAAGTATCAATCCTTTTACTGGATCCGGTGCCGACAAAAAGTGGAACCGGAATTTTACCGGCACACAGTCTGGAGTTCACATTTTGGTGGCAAACTGACTTCAGAGTTCAGTTCGCGTGTACGTGCGTCCAGTGTTCTAGATGATCGAAAGACCTGTACGTGTAGATATTCCGTCACCCGTGACTCTCTTTTTTTCTCCAATGTTCCAAATCATACGTTGTTTACCAAGACTGCAGATCTCGGCTCAAACACGTGACGTAAAAACTAGATTTGATGACGTTACCTGTACACATTCCTGTACACGTGCTGAAAGTGGCACATCTAGATCTGTTGCAGACAAACGCTTCGCGCCAAACACTTTTCACACAGTAAATTTAACTACACACCCCTAAATGTACTCGCTAAAACAAGAAGAATTTTTTGTTTATTTCTCTTGATATTTCATGCTCCTTCACGCCGCACCAGAACACGTAATCTACTTACTTTACTTTCTAGATTCGTTCTTTATGCTAATCCATTCCATGATTTTCCAAAACAGCGCGATGAAACTGCTCGTTCAAAAGTATTGTGTAAAAGGATCGATCCTTTTGCACGATACTTTTGCTCGATCATTTGACCCTTTCCGCGCGTCGGGCGGAAAGAGTCAAACGCGAAAGGATCAATCCTTTTGCACGATCCTTTTGCTCGATCATTTGACCCTTTCCGCGCGTCGGGCGGAAAGAGACAAACGCGAAAGGATCAATCCTTTTGCACGATCCTTTTGCTCGATCATTTGACCCTTTCCGCGCGTCGGGCGGAAAGAGTCAAACGCGAAAGGATCAATCCTTTTGCACGATCCTTTTGCTCGATCATTTGACCCTTTCCGCGCGTCGGGCGGAAAGCGTCAAACGCGAAAGGATCAATCCTTTTGCACGATCCTTTTGCTCGATCATTTGACCCTTTTCGCCTTCCATAGAAATGGCAATGTTGCTTGATTGACTGCAGCTCTTTCTGTTTCTTCTTCTTGGTTGCTGGGCTGAAACTCCCTCGTTCAATCATGTTTTTGCACAAGTGTTTGTTTAAAACAGCAAACTGTATTGTTGTATCATTACATTTACTGATTTCTTTATAAGTGTACAGATCATAAACTCTTCAGGCCGGTGCAAGTCTAAAAAAAAATTAAAAAAAATTAGCATCCTGTCAGTGATTGAGTCAATGTGATTGTTGCAGCCTCCTGGTACTGGCAAGTCTTACCTCGCCAAAGCTGTTGCCACTGAAGCCAATAACTCAACTTTCTTCTCTGTGTCCTCATCAGACCTGGTTTCAAAATGGCTGGGAGAGAGTGAGAAGTATGTCAAATGTTCACTTTATCATTTGGATGTAAAATGTTCTCTCTGTCAGTGTGATTGACAATATATGTGAAATGCTCTCTCTATCATTTAAATTTATCAACGCTTGTAAATTTGTACTGTAGATGTAAGTTCGAACGATTGCTCGCATCTGATGCATTTTTGTTTGAGGGACTAAAAACTTAAATGAATACAAAACCAAGCAGTACAGGCATTATAATTTGTTTAAACTTATTGTTTCTATTTACAAAAATAAAACCGCAAAGTTTAAGCCTCCACAATGCATGTTGTGTTAAATTCTCAGTCTTGGAAAAACGAATCATTCAAACTTAAGCCTTCACAATGCAGATGCATGGACACAAACAAAAAGTACCTGCACTCTCAGGAGACCTTCCTTGTATATGACTACAGCAGTCCCTCTCATGAACGGACACCCTTGGGCCATAGCAAAACTGTCCGTACATTGCAGGTGTCCGGTCACGGGAGGGGTGACCACACCTCCCCCTCCCCCATACACTCACACAGAGACACACAAACAACAGGATTGAGTCTATGCCGCTAATCACTTCTTGTGGCTCCTAAACAATAACAATAAACTCCTAATACTTCTTTAAACGTTCTGTAAAAATGATTTGTATGAAAAGTGTTGAAAAGAAGAGATAAAATAAATCCTCAAGGCAGTGAACACACTCACCATGCACTGACATACGAAAGCAGCCACACAAACACAGCACAGAGGAGCGTGTGCAGATGCTTTGCAAGAATAAGCTTGAAAACCAGTTTGAATAAATAGCAGCAGATAGAGCTGCATGTCATAATCATGTAATTTATTTTCTTCTTGTCTGGCTTTATTGACTGCATGCCGATCATGTGGCATGGCAGTGGCTTTGCACTCTTCAATTGGAAATACACTGTACATAACACAGCTCCCAATCTCCCTCACTAATGCCTACCCCAAGCCGTGACAACTGATGCTTGGAAATTGTGTGGAAGAGTACACCTCTCTATTTCTCTCCAATGCTCTTCCTACCGACATGCAGTGACACCGGACACCCCACAGAGTTTAGCCAGCTACCCCTCCACCCCCCCACCCTCTCTCTCACTCCCTCCAGCCATGTACTGTTTGGGGCTGTGGCCAGAGAGGCCAGCTGCACTGTTCACTCAGAGCAAAACCAGTTGACTGTGTCGTAACTTTTGACACAGCAAGACAACTGAAGGGTTCACAGATTAGGCAACCGACTCACTGGTCAAGGCTGAGGGGAAACAAGAGTATCTTGTCAATGAAAGAGGTTACACACAGACACACGATGCTGAGAACCGTGGCTGGTTTTTCACTCTCGTTCGCTCGGGACCTTCATCGACTGTGGTTTCTGTTGTTTACGTCCAACAGACAAGAATAAAGAGCACAGTGCAGTTTCATGTTGGCATCTTCGCATGTACTCCACTCCTGACCAAAACGATGGGTAAACGTGCACTCAAGTTATCAGTGACTGTCATCACGCCATTGCGGCTGTGATCTTTGTACCAAGAGCCGGACTGCTCTGTTATCGATTTTGTTGTAGTGAAAATTTGACGATGGTCTGTCCGTACATTGGAGGTATGACCTGCTGTTGGGACCGAAAATGAGTGTCCGCGTCCACGTTTTGCAGGTGTCCGTTTAAGGGGGGGCAAATATAGAAGGAAAACACTCCGTGCCGAGCAAATGTGTCCGTACATGTCAGGTGTCCGCTCACGCCGGGGGCCGTACATTGCAGGGACTGCTGTATTAGAATTAAAAAAACCAAGAAAATTAAGCTGTTGGAACGTTTGTGATTGACAAAAATACGTTGCATTCACTAACAATAAATATAATTCAAAATATAATTTTGTCAATAACAAACGTTCCCACAACTTACCTTTCTTGTTTTTTTATTCTGAAAATTGGAACGTTGGCAGTCTCTTTGTTTTTTGGATTTATGACTATTAGAGTCAATGTATAATTAATGCAAATAAATATGTCATTAAGTAGGGTTCTAATAATTATTCATATGCATCTTCTCCCAACAGGCTAGTCAGAACCCTCTTCGAGCTAGCCAGAGAAAACCAGCCCAGCATCATTTTCATTGATGAAGTGGATGCGCTCTGCGGGTCCCGCAGTGAAAACGAGTCAGAGTCAGCCCGCCGCATCAAGACAGAGTTTTTGATACAAATGCAGGGTGTCGGTAACGACAACAATGGTGTTCTGGTTCTTGGTGCCACGAATATCCCATGGACTTTGGACTCCGCTATCAGAAGAAGGTGAATTCAAAATCAAACATGATTCGAACGATATGGAAGGGGCAGGGTGGTTGTATTGTGGGAGGAAACCACATATATTTTACCTCTGGAGAGATGTTTTCATTTCACTGCCTCCTGGCTTATAAGTAACTTAGTTTTCTTCAGGAAATCTGCTTGTTAAAACAGTTGATGATGAAGAGAGTTTGCTTTTTATTGGGTTCATTTCTTTTTTGAAAAAATTGCTCATTTTGAATTTTAACACTAAAGATACTTGCGGTCATCTGTGGGATAGTCTTGTGAATGTTTTGACTGTTTATATCCTCATCAGCGACAAAAAGACAAATGGTTGCGCACTCCATCTGAAATAAAAAAATAAAAGTTGGAGTGGTGTTGGTATACCCACACCTTTGGGTTCATTCGTCATACACTTGTAATGTGTATGCAGCACATTTCGCCCTACATGCCAAGCAGCATAACAGGGAGTAAGTAAATAAGTTGTATGCAGCGGTGCAAATGCACTGAACTTGATTTGACACCAGGCTGTTCTTCCTTTCAGATTTGAAAAGAGAATCTACATCCCCCTGCCTGAAGCTGCTGCCAGAACAGAGATTTTCAAGATTCACCTTGGTTCCACTCCGCACTGTTTGACAGAGGCTGATATGAGGGAGCTTGGGCAACGCTCAGATGGGTGGGTAGCTGTTCAAGCAAATACTTTGGCCTCCTTTTAAGGGCATACTAGTGTATTCAAATCCAGGGTCAGATTCATTTCGAATGTTGTGCTTAGGTTCCTTCAACCAATATGCAAACATCCCTGAAAAGAAAAGGGAAGGTTACCTTATTAACTTTAAAAAAAATTATTTTTAGCTTGGAGTGGTTGGATATGATTTTCTCTTGATAACAACTTTAGGAGGGGTTCTCTCTTTCTCCCTTTCTTTGTTTGCAGTAAGGTGGGATTTTTTTAAGTGGTGCAGACTGGATTGTTCCATTCCAAGATCTGTTTTGTTTTCTGTTTTCCTTTTCCTATCTGTATGCTGATGAAGAGAGTGCTGTGCTAAGAATTGGGAAACAAGTATTACTATTAGCATGCAACTTTTAATGATATGGGGACAAAATCCTGAAAGAGTGTTCATATCTTTTGTTTTCCAGGTACTCTGGTGCTGATATTAGCATTGTAGTCCGTGACGCATTGATGCAACCGGTCAGAAAAGTTCAGACTGCCACACACTTCAGAAAGGTAAATGTGTCTGCATATATGTGTAGTTTGGACTTTTGCTTCCATGGTTTGGAAGTCAAAATGTCATGTATGTAGACGAGTGTGTGTGTGTGTGTATGTGTGTGTGTTAATTTGTGTGTGTCTGTGTAAGAGATGGATGGATGAATGTTTTATTATACCAATCAATGGATTGATTTTGACAATTTTCTGAGAAATAAATTGGTGCATAAAATCGAAATAAGTAAGGATGTGATAAATAGCATATAGTAAGGCAAAATAAAGAAAACGCCTGCAAAATCTTAAGACATGAACATGAAAACATAGCTTGGAAAGGTCCTGTGACAAACGACACCCAGCCACGGACACAGATGCACACACACGGACACACACACACACACACATGCACAATCAATCAATCAATCAATATGAGGCTTATATCGCGCGTATTCCGTGGGTACAGTTCTAAGCGCAGGGATTTTTATTTTTTATTTATTTATTTTTTTTATGCAATTTATATTGCGCACATATTCAAGGCGCAGGGATTTATTTATGCCGTGTGAGATGGAATTTTTTTTACACAATACATCACGCATTCACATCGACCAGCAGATCGCAGCCATTTCGGCGCATATCCTACTTTTCACGGCCTATTATTCCAAGTCACACGGGTATTTTGGTGGACATTTTTATCTATGCCTATACAATTTTGCCAGGAAAGACCCTTTTGTCAATCGTGGGATCTTTAACGTGCACACCCCAATGTAGTGTACACGAAGAGTGTAAGAGTGTAAAAGAGAAAGATCGTTGATTGCTCTTTTTGTGGTGAAATTACTGTTCTGATTTATGGACTACCTGGTTACCAGGACTGTTCCTGACGAGAGTATCTATGAAACAGCAAAAGAACAGGTGTGTCAAACTGTTTCGTCCTGTTCAGGTGCGGGGACCCTGTCGCACCAACCCTGACGCGATCGTGGATGACCTGTTGACCCCCTGTTCCCCGGGAGCCCCCGGCGCCACAGAGATGAGCTGGATGGATGTACCCAGCGACAAACTTGCCGAACCTGTAGTCACCTATGTAAGAAACAACCGTTCGCTTTGCACACTTCTTTTTGCTGGGGGGGTTGTCTTTTAATTTTGATGTCTGTGATTACTCAGTTTGGAGGATAAAGCAACACCACCACCATTTTTGATTGGGGGGAGGGGGGGCGGGATGTGTTGTCTTTTGATTTGGATGTTAGTGACTACTCAGATTAGGGAGAATAAGGCAACACCACCACCATTTTTATAAAAGTTATACATGTACCCGTTTGCCACTGGAGTAAAATGACAGCAGGAGGTAGGTTCTAGACCTGTATCTTTATGAAGTTTATGGGTGTGTGTTTTTCTTGCTGTTTGATACTGTTCTTTCAGGAAAGAATGCAAAATGTGTCACTTTTAGAGCAATTGGGTTGTTACTGGGGAAAGTGGCTTTGAATAGTCTCCTGTCCGCCAAGCCAACCTTCCCCTTGACCCTGCTTGTGACCTCGATGTTTGATGCCCCCGCAAGGTGCACGGTACTCTCTAAGCACCCAAAACCTCAAAGAGAGATAACTGGCGGAAACCTTCCTATTGTAGTCTCCTGTCCGCCCAGCCGACCTTCCCCTTGACCCTGCTTGTGACCTCGATGTTTGATGCCCCCGCAAGGGGCATGGTACTCTGTAAGCACCCAAAACCTCAAAGAGATAACTGGCGGAAACCTTCCTATTGTTAGACTACTTGAAGCAGAGCAGACAAGTTTTTGCTCTCTGATTTTCTCAAAATTTTGCTTTTGAGCTGATGGGGTAGAATAATGGGGGAAAAGTTTGCGATAAACAACAAACAGATTGGACCCATTAAACTTGTATAATAATGCTATGCCTTTGTTGTGTATACTAAAACCTCTCTTAGGCATGGAAAGGTGACGGGACTCCAAGAAGACTGGTCTACAGTATGAAGACTGGTCTATAGTATTCAGAACAGATGTCTGAATGTTCTTCTTTGTGTTCTGTCAACAGAGCGACATGCTAATGGCACTGAGCACGCAAAAAGCGTCAGTCAATGAGGAAGACTTGAAGAAGCTTGTGAAGTTCACAGAAGACTTTGGGCAAGAAGGATAGAACCTGACTGTATCTTCCTTTTTGCACTCAACACCAAGTGACTCTTGTATGTGATATCAACGTTCATCTGATGCCTGGAGTTTCCTACTTGTTGCCTGCTGTACCAAGACACGGGTGGATGTGAATCTATTCCTAGCAAGTGTTTTCATTAAAAAAAAAATTGTTGAAACACTTTGATGACAGTAGGTTCCCTCAAAAGTTAATATTCAGTGTAAAGTGTAACTTTTGACAACAGTGTTGTTAATGAATGATCAAAGTTTTTGTGGAGATTTTTTTTAAAAGTTTTGTCTGTTATGAGTGATGTGTCGCTGTGTGAATTTGTAGGTGGTGTTGAAGTTCTCAAATTAAAAGGTATTTAAAAAAAGAAGAAAAAAGTATGATCAGAACTTTAATGTGAACTGTCCAGTTTGGAGAGGTGTTGATTTGTTTGTTTACCTATATATTTAATTTAATTTATTTTTATTTCCTGAATTCAAATATTTTTTTATTGTCTATTTTTTTATTTTATCCTTTTGTTATTTTTGTTGATTGGAAAAATAAAAGGAGGCATGGTTTTCCTTTGTTCTCATACTGTTGATCAATTTGTTTACACCTCTTACTTATATTCATTATAAACCTTTTCACATGAAAATGGCCAAAACTTTTTGGTGATAAATGTGCTATTGCTTTTTGCTTATTATTTGCATTTAAGCATTTTCACAAACACATCTAAAAGTGCTACCCAGTGAGTTTGGGTGTTCAAATGTTGTGAGATTTTTTTAATTTTTGTTTTAAGGTCCGTTGGTCAGGTGAAAAAGAGAGAGATTAAAAAAAAAACATGGCAGGTTCTTGTGCATTTTTCTGTTTAGAAATAAAACTTCAGTTTATTCGAATCTGAATCCTTTCTAGATGTGTCTTATTGTGTGTGTTGTTGAAAGCAAATGTCTTCAGTAATATCAAAAAGGGGTTACTTTATCTTTTGTCCAGAGGACCATGTACTTGTTCGATTATTGCAAATTGGAACCTTTCATTGAATTTTTATGAGAAACATTAATAGATGAATGCATGAAATAACTCTGTCGGGTTTTAATTGGTTGTGGAAGAGTTGCTTTTTCTTGCAAACAACGCGGCAAACTACACATGACATTGCAGACCAATCGGTTGCGGGCGGCATGTCACCACACGTGGTTAGAAAGACTGTGTATACTTGCGAACAAAAATAGTGTTATACTAAGGGGACAGTGAAGACAGCACAGATCTGAACTAATTCTCACTGGTATGTCAGTCCCTTGCATGATTTTGCTGGCACAGATCGCCAACCACATGCAGAGACATGCCGCTCACTAGTGATTGGCCTACAATGTCACCTATAGCTTGCCTCAGTGTTTCCAAGGAAAAGCAATTCTTCCAACCCATAAAAACTTGACAAGAGATATTTCTAAACATCGTCTATTGTCATGTCAGGACAGGACAATGTTAGATGAGTGCACTGTCTAATTGCTACTGCATGAACCTTAGAAGTTTAGTTGTGTGTGTCCTTACGTGTCTGTGCTGGAAAGGATATCCACATTTATGTTGCAATACTGAATCATCTGTTGGTTTCTCATTGACAATATTTATTTGAAAATGGGATCCCCCCGCGGGTTAGGGGGAAGAATTTACCCGATGCTCCCCAGCATGTCGTAAGAGGCGAATAACGGATTCTGTTTCTCCTTTTACCCTTGTTAAGTGTTTCTTGTATAGAATATAGTCAATGTTTGTAAAGATTTTAGTCAAGCAGTATGTAAGAAATGTTAAGTCCTTTGTACTGGAAACTTGCATTCTCCCAGTAAGGTCATATATTGTACTACGTTGCAAGCCCCTGGAGCAAATGTTTTGATTAGTGCTTTTGTGAACAAGAAACAATTAACAAGTGGCTTTATCCCATCTCCCCCCTTTCCCCGTCGCGATATAACCTTGAACGGTTGAAAACGACGTTAAACACCAAATAAAGAAAGATGAAAATGGGAAAGACATGATTATATGAGTAACTTTTCCAACTAATTTTAAATATTGACTTGCCTGAGGTCTTTGTGAAATGTGTATTTACTGTCCAGTTGTGTTGTAATGTGTAATTAATTTAATCCTGAAAGGGTGTGTACATTAACAAATCAGACACATGCACTCGCAAGTGAGAGGCAATGATCACTCCTTTCCTTTCTGCTGTACCTCTTTCTCCAAACTCTTAATTTGTATGTAACCCATTGTATTCTGTTTTATTATTGTGAACATTTGGGTTTCTTAGTCACCCTAGAAAAAAAAAGTGTTCTTTCTTTGTGAATTCTTAGATCAGAGGCAGGTGGTGGAACTTCCCTCAGATGGTAGCAATTTTGCCTACAGAATTATAGTTTATTTGAAAGGCTAACAATAACTGGAACATAAGTGTTTTGAGAGTTAATTAATACTAGCCTGATGATCAGATCTATAGCCTTTGTTTTGTATTTACCAAACGTTTTACTTTTTTTTTTACATCAATTAGAACAATGCAAACAATAAAGACATAAGCTCTAGACTTATACCTATGTTTTTGTTTTTCTTCAATTAGGATGAACATGTAGAACAGGCAAAGGAAACTGTTAATTATCAGGTATTAACTTTTGTGATTACTTCTAAATTCATATATTTTGTCATGCAGTTCATTAAGCATCTGTACCTCTGCTAGTTTTCTCTGTTTGAGTGTTCTAATTTTCTGTCTGTCTGTCTGTCTGTCTGTCTGTCTGTCTGTCTCTCTCTCTCACTCTCTCTCACTCTCTCTCACTCTCTCTTTCTCTCTCTCTCTCTCTCTCGCACACACACACACACACACACACACGCACATACAATCACACACACCGCAATGTACAATCATGCAGAATTACACAAAATCAGGTTTGGCATTCATCAGCAAGAATTGAGATTGCCTGACATGTTTCTAGAACTTATGATAAAAGCAGATCAATGTCAATGAAAAGATTTGGATATTTAAATATGAGATGAATAGAGGTTGTGTGAGAAAGAAGTGCTATTTTTATAGCACATCTGTATGCAGTTGGTACGCTAAAAGTAACTGCATCTTGTTAGAGAGACGCCAATGTTCTCATATGTACTATGTTTTTTAAACTTGGCAATTATGGCACAATTTGATGTGAAAGATTTATAAATTATCAATGAACTAAAAGAATAATAAAAAGGTTGAAGATGGTTTTGAAAGCTGAGTGTGTTACCCTCTATTGCTAATGTTTAATATGTACTAAACATGTAAATATGATTTATGTGTGTTTTTGAGTTGTGTTTGTTTTCTTCTCTGTTTTACGTTTTACTGCAATGAAAATATGATTAAAGAAAATGTGTAGGATATTTTCCTTAATGGTTTTGGATCTATGTCAATATTTTATTTTTTTTACATTTTTTTTTACATTGATGGATTTGTAAATTCTGCATTGTAAATTTGAGTCACAGATCATTTTTCAATAAAGATGTACACCTGTACATAAGTTGTAACAACTAAACTCTTAATGTTCTTGTGTTGAATGTCAAGGTACATTTGTGAACACATCTTCTGTACCATATGTGAGTCGTGTGTGTGTGGCTTTGGATCCAGTGAGATAGCATTTATCAGGCAGTACATCCTCGTCTATGTAATTTATCTGTCACTGATTGTACATATAGTTTTATCAATACTTCGACAATTTGGCAGGAAAAACTAGAGAAGGGATCTTCATCGGTGTCAGATCAGAGGTAACTGGACTTATCTGCTATTTTACTTTTTTTGTGTGTGTGAAAATACCAGGAAAAGAATTCCTCAACTAGTCAGTCCTTGTCAGGTTTTGATTAAGGGGGCAGATGGGGATAAGTAAGGCCCCACAACTCTGGACTAGCACTGCCCTCCTGCTACTTATTTGACAGTTTAGCTACCAGATACAAATCATTGCTATGTTACTACAGTGGAACCCCCCTCTTAAGACCTCAACAAATCTGAGAACATTGGGTCTTAAAAAGGAGGGAGTCTGAAAATGGGGGTACATTTACAAAGGCTATGAACAAAAAGTCTGAGAAAAGAGGGTCTCAAAAAGGAGGGAGTCTTAAATGGGGGGGGGGGGGGGGGGTCTTAAAAGGGAGGTTCCACTGTACTACACCAGAGTCTGACTGTATTTTGTGGCCAAGTGACCAGGGGGATGCATTCTTGCTCATGAAACGCCTAGTGTTGCCACTGCTTCCAGTGTGATCACAGTTTCATCAGCTACTGTCCCTCTCTGTGTTGCAGGTTGCTGCATGCATTCGATCTGTTAGAGGTACAATGTACATGTACAATTCACTGTTGGATAGACTGGAACGTACCTATGTATTACATACAAAAAAGAATTTCAACTCAAACAAGACCCTACCTAACACAGATAACTGCATTTACAGACATGAAAAATTAAGCATTTTAATATTCTCTGGGGTAAAAACTGAAACAAGGAAAAATTAAGATAACATTACAATCTGAACAAAGGTAAAGAAACAAATGAAAAAGAAAAGCAAAACAAAACAAAACAACACATAAAACAAAAAGTTCATAAAAACACAATGAACAAAAGCACCCTTTCCCCCTATCCTAGAAAAAAAAATCCTTCTTGTAAATCATCAAAAAAATTCCAGTTACGTCTTCCAAGAGTATTTATGATAAAAATCATTTTCAAGTTCTGCTTATCAACACTTGGGCTGTATTTATTAAATGTACAAACTAAATCTTTTGATGTCCTAGCTGTTTCTTTTCTGCTGGTTGGTACAGAGACTGTAGAGTACACAGAGTGTATAAGTACATCTTGAGTGTATGTACTCTACAGTGGGACTGGGTGGCCCAGTGGTAACGCACTTGCGCTCGGAAGCGAGAGGTTGCGAGTTCGACCCTGGGTCATGGCGTTAGCAATTTTCTCCCCCCTTTCCTAACCTAGGTGGTGGGTTCAAGTGCTAGTCTTTCGGATGAGACGAAAAACCGAGGTCCCTTCGTGTACACTACATTGGGGTGTGCACGTTAAAGATCCCACGATTGACAAAAGGGTCTTTCCTGGCAAAATTGTATAGGCATAGATAAAAATGTCCACCAAAATACCCGTGTGACTTGGAATAATAGGCCATGAAAAGTAGGATATGCGCCGAAATGGCTGCGATCTGCTGGCCGATGTGAATGCGTGATGTATTGTGTAAAAAATTCCATCTCACATGGCATAAATAAATCCCTGCGCCTTGAATGTATAAATTGCATAAAAAAAAATTATAAAAAAAAAAATCCCTGCGCTTAGAACTGTACCCACGGAATACGCGCGATATAAGCCTCATATTGATTGATTGATTGATACAGTGTCTGGTTGGTATCTGAATCTTCTTTTTTTCTGTTTTTAAAATGTGATTTTCCTTTTTTTGAAGATCAAGGGCTGCATGCAGATGAAAAAAAAGTATGAACATGCAGTGCTCATTTAATTACCCTTTAGAAAATAAAGATTCATCTTATTTTATCTTCTCTCTCTCTCTCTCTCTCTCTCTCTCTCTCTCTCTCTCTCTCTCTCTCTCTCTCTCTCTCTCTCTCTCTCTCTCTCTCTCGCAATTTACCTCAATGCAATGCATTTTGTGTACATATATGACTGTACTAGAATGAATACCCGCTTCGCCGGGTAGCCGGCTTCGCCGGGAAGAAGTACTTAGAGCCGTACGCCGGCTTCGCCGGGTCCGAACAATGGACCCGCCAAGCTTAGGTCCCTCCCAGATTCGTGGAATGGAAACAGCACAAAAATGATTCAGTGGCCATAATGCCATTCCTGACCATATCGAGTCCCATCCTTGTCGACGAATGTAACCGTGTTAATCACCTTTGGAGGCGAACTCCACTCAAACAGGACTGAGCAAGTTAGAGCTTATCTCTAAGCCCTTTTGAACTGTTATGGCTTCTCAAAGGAAGGCCAGTACATAAAATTACACAAAAGCCGCCAGACCACATCACAAACAGAACTGAACAATGCACAGGTGTTGCTCACATAGAGACACACACACACACACACACACACACACACAAACACAGAGAAGCCGTATCTATAGAGAGATAGATGACAGTGTATTTTTCGCGTGGCTATAAATTGATTCGACCTTTGCACTTTTACAGTGAGGATAATTTACGGGTCCAATTTACGTTCTGGACACTGCGGTGACCTTCTAAAAATAGTAACAGAACGCCGGGAATATCCGAAGATGCCCCCTTCATACAAAAGTGCACCATACGAAGGAAGGGAGGTAAACGCTGAAAACATGGAGAAGATAAGGAAGAGTTACTTATAATGGTGAAATGAACACAAAAACCAAATTCGGTTCAGCGCTGCGCGCTGAGAGCACGTGTTGAAATATCTCATCGATGATATTGTGTCCGGGGTGTAGCTGAATACGGTGTCCAAATTTGAAAAAGATCCACCGAGAACTTTGGCTTTGGTGTGTCGGTATTGGGGCCCGGGTAGCTGAGGTGGAACCAAAATAGCTGAGGTGGAACCAAAATCGGTTCAGCGCTGCGCGCTGAGAGCACGTGTTGAAATATCGACCAGGTTGTGTCCTGTCCCGGGTCTACCTGAATATATGCCCACCAAATTTGAAGCAGATCCATCGAGAACTTTGGCCGTGCATCGCGAACTCACACACAGACACACACACACACACAGACAGACAGACACAAGTCGTATATATATATATAGATAATGTGTTTTCACTTTAGTTATCTGTTAAAATGTAGAATTTTGGTTTTTCTATTTTCTATTTTTGGCTCACGAAGTGTAGCCTATGCGATCGTAACTTTGTCTGTCTGTGCGTTTGTGCGTTTGTGCGTGTGTGTGTGCGTGTGTGTGTGTGTTTGTGCGTGTGTATGTCTGTGGTAGAAACTTTAACATTTCCGAGTCTATGTGTGAGTGGTTATCCAAGACTATGGATAAAGCTCGCATAAGATTACGTCACGGTCAAAAGTGTTTGACGTCAATTAATGCATCATGACGGCATTCCTCCCTGTAGTCTTTCTCTCTCGCGTGGTGTGTGTGGTCTCGGTCATTGTTATTTTGAGCGGGCCGAGCTTGTTTATCTTGTATTTTTATTTCATTGTTGTAGTTAGTCCCTCTTTAGGGCGAGGGCTGGATGTAAAAAAGCAGACCACTGCTTAATCTACTACTCTCGTTAAATAAAGAATTGTCATTGTCATTGTCATTGTCTCACACACACACACACCAAGCCGTTGAGCCATCGTGGCTGCAAATACAAGGGACGTTACTCCATCTAATTGAATGGCAAAGATGGCAGCTGTGGATTGACATCGAGAGACAGAGCTGCTGAAAGTTAGTTTTCTTTTTCTTTCTTAGCACACGCTGAAGTTTATACAGCCCAAAAGTAAAAGAACGTGTACTTATGATAATTGATTACATTATTGATCACAATTTTAGTGGAAAAAACATCGCTGTATGATGAGAACAATACTTAGCAGAAATGTTTACACTTACAGTTCTATGAGTTTAACTTGTTCAGTAAGTGAAGTGATAGTTCTGTTTGTGTTCGAGGTTCCACGTTCTGTGTGTGTGTGTGCATTTAAAAGGTTTAACTTTTGTTGTTAAAATAGGTGATAGGGGATTTGTGTGATATATGCTATGCAGAAAGTTATGCATTTGCAAACTTTGATCTAATAGAGTAATTTACTTTATTTAGTCTAGCTAGCCTCTCTTTGAATTTTTTCAAGACCCTCAATAACAATTTGTCAATTAACATTAACAATTGATGAAATGATTCCCTCTACTGTAACCTACAGTGTAAGACTAAGACCTAGTTTTCAAAGACGTTTCCTTCTTAGCGTCATGCAGTAATTGTTTCCGCCATCTTCAGACCTAATTTTCTCAGATTTTAGGAAGTCATTAAAGTTTAACTTTAAGCAGAGGTTATACTTATAGGTACCTCAATCTTATATTCCACTCCTTAATTATCGGGTGAATCCTTGCATTTGACTTTGAGAGGAAAACTAAATTTCATAAACGAATAGACTTGTTTAGCTGATGTTTCAACCAGAAGTGAACAGCATATAGTCCTAATTAAATTAACCCTGTGGATGTGACGTCACATTGAAAATGCGACTGAGACTGAGAGTGAGAGCTCAAGAGAGGCTGTTTTGAGACTTTATAACTTTGACTTTGAGATTCACTCAGTGGCTCGTACGGGGCCAAATGAGTTCTTTAAGTAATTGAGAGTAATTAATGATGTCATTGTTTATTTGTTTGTTTACAAAGATAATCCTTGAAAAATTGGTCGATAGGAAGGTTCTATGATGTTTGAGTATAACATGAAGTCTCAATCAAAAACTCCCAATAGTTTTAGAGATACAGACACTAACTTTTGTGAGACTCTGGGTTGTCAACGACCCAGGAAGTACGGTGAAGGTGAACAATGTACTTTGGTTAGGGAGGGGGGGAGGGGGTTAACCATTCATCAGAATCTATGGTTGTGTTCCTACAAGTGATAGTGCAGGTGTATATATGCTATGTTTAACTTCTTCTTTTTCAGCAGTTTTTTTTTCTGATTACGTGTGAGCTCGTTTTCCCATTTGGGTTCCCCAAACTATACTCTGAGAGCATAGTCAGCTTCACTCCGCTTTCGTTGATTAGGCATGCTGGGTATTTTCGTGTTTCCATAACCCACTGAACTCTGACATGGATAACGGGATCTTTTCCGTGCGCATTTGGTCTTGTGCTTGCATACATGTACACACGAAGGGGGTTAAGTCACTAGCAGGTCTGCACATAAGTTGACCTGGGAAATCGGAAAAATCTCCACTTTTAACCCACTAGGCGGCAGCGACCGGGATTTTTCCCGACCTCACGATTAGGAGGCCGATGTCTTGCCACTGCGCCCGTCGCTATGTTTAACATGTTTCATTGTGTAAAGAACATTTTCTTCTCTATGCCAACAGAAATGTGCTGATCAACCTGAAGATTAACGTGGAACAGAGCAAGCAGAATGGGCAAAATCAACAAGATCCTTCTGTGTGGCTATTGTGGAGTAGGGAAGAGTGCCATCATTGAACAGCTTCTCTATGGAAGCCATGTCTTGGAAAGTGTAAGTCATAACGTTTATGTAGAATTGTTAGTTTAGTACCATCCTTCATTCATGAGTTAAAAATCATTCCAAGCATTCTGACAGTGACATTCCATGTTCAAGGGATACGTGTATTCATGTGTGAAAGAATATCTATACATCATGTATACATGCAGAGTTTAAATTTTCACTGTCAGTATCTTAATCTTTCATGTTTATGTGCTGATATTTATCAGTTACTTTTTGAGTCACTTGAGAAAAAGTGACTCTATGTAATCGGTCAGTGTTAGTCTGTCCGGCCGTCCGTAGACACCACCTTAACGTTGGACTTTTCTCGGAAACTATCAAAGCGATCGGGCTCATATTTTGTTTAGTCGTGACCTCCAATGACCTCTACACTTTAACGATGGTTTCGTTGACCTTTGACCTTTTTCAAGGTCACAGGTCAGCGTCAAAGGAAAAATTAGACATTTTATATCTTTGACAAAGTTCATCGGATGTGATTGAAACTTTGTAGGATTATTCTTTACATCAAAGTATTTACATCTGTAGCCTTTTACGAACGTTATCAGAAAAACAAGGGAGATAACTAGCCTTTTCTGTTCGGCAACACACAACTTAACGTTGGGCTTTTCTCGGAAACTATAAAAGTGACCGGGCTCAAATTTTATGTGAACGTGACTCATTGTGTTGTGAATAGCAATTTCTTCCTGTCCATCTGATGCCTCATATAATATTCAGAACTGCGAAAGTGACTCGATCGAGCGTTTGCTCTTCTTGTTAAGACTAGTTTTTGCTGTGCGTGTGGAGGAGGGGATCTAATGTATGGCAAAGGACTTGCTCTTTACTGTTGGCGTTACAGTTTAGAGCAGCATTGTGAAGAGAAAATCATTCTTGATGTGTATTGCTGTACACCTCAGAAAAAATATGGTTATTAATGCAAATGTCCGCGTACAGTATAGGAACTGTTACTGTTTGGGGAAAAAAGATAAAAACAATATTTACAAAAAGGTATCACCCGTGCGTGTGTATGTATACGTACCTAACGTATAGGCGATGTTTGGAAATAAGTCTGTTGCCTTGTTGGGTTTTTATTGGTTGTGAAAGAGGAAGTACCCTTGCTTTTTTGGGGACAAATAATCGACACTTGGTTCCTGTACTTTCCCATGTGACATTGTAGGCCAGTCACTAGCAAAGGGGTGTGTCTCAAACATGTATACAGGAACCATGTGCACTACATTGGGGTGTGCACGTTAAAGATCCCACGATTGACAAAAGGGTCTTTCCTGGCAAAATTGTATAGGCATAGATAAAAAAAAAAGTCCACCAAAATACCCGTGTGACTTGGAATAATAAGCCGTGAAAAGTAGGATATGCGCCGAAATGGCTGCGATGTGAATGCGTGATGTATTGTGTAAAACAATTCCATCTCACACGGCATAAATAAATCCCTGCACCTTGAATATGTGCGTGATATAAATTGCATAAAAATAAAAAATAAAATTAAAAATAATAAATCCCTGCGCTTAGAACTGTACCCACGGAATACGCGCGATATAAGCCTCATATTGATTGATTGATTGATGTGTTGATTATTTGTTCCGGAAAAAGCAAGGGTACTCGCTCTTTCACAACCCACACAAACCCAAAAGGTATTTCTGGAATTCGTCTATTCTTCAGCTTGTGGTGCATACACGAATCGTGGCAGTAGAAATACTTGAAAACATTTTTAATTGTTGCTTAATTTATTATTGTTTGTGTTTTTTTTCAGCCCAGTCACTCAACCATTGAAGACATCTACACAGCTGTGATTGAGACGGATAGGGGAGTGAAGGAAAAAGTACGCATTTTTGACACAGGACCAGCAGCACTGCAGGTAAGACATTAATAATATGTGTTAGTACTGGTAGCCATATATCAGCCCATCTTCAGTAACGAAAATGAAATAAGGAGACAGATACTGGAACAAGCTTGCATGACCAATGACGTCTGCCTCTCATTTGGTGAAAGCACTGTGTTTAAAATGTTTTTGAATCGCTGGATCGGGCGGGGATGTAGCTCAGTCGGTAGCGCGCTGGGTTTGTATCCAGTTGGGCGCTGTCAGCGTGAGTTCGTCCCCACGTTCGGCGAGAGATTTATTTCTCAGAGTCAACTTTGTGTGCAGACTCTCCTCGGTGTCCGAACACCCCCGTGTGTACACGCAAGCACAAGACCAAGTGCGCACGAAAAAGATCCTGTAATCCATGTCAGAGTTCGGTGGGTTATAGAAACACGAAAATACCCAGCATGCTTCCTCCGAAAACGGCGTATGGCTGCCTAAATGGCGGGGTAAAAAAACCGGTCATACACGTAAAATTCCACTCGTGCAAAAAAACCACGAGTGTACGTGGGAGTTTCAGCCCACGAACGCAGAAGAAGAAGAAGAAAAATCGCTGGATCATAGTTGTCATGCTCTACTATGTTTAGCCTTCCCAGATATATCATGTACAATGTAATGCAGTGGAACCCCAATTTAAAGACATGAGAAAATGAGGCCTTAAAGAGGGGTAACTTTTCAGAGGTTATGAATAGGAAATGTGATTAAGAAGCAAGGTCCTAACGTTAAAAAGGAGGAAGTCTAAATCGTGAAGTCTTACAACTAAAGGGACGTTCCGTTGTAGTGTCAAGAGATATGGGCTACTCTAATGTAAAACACAGCGGAACCCCCTTTTTAAGACCCCCGGATTTAAGACTCCCTCTCTTTTAAGACCCTGTTTTCTCAGATTGTCTGTGCATAACCTGGGAATGTACCCCCATTTTAAGAGTCCCTCTTTTTTAAGACCTGATGTTTTCAGATTTTTAGAGGGGGGATTCCACTGTACATCGATCGGTTTTGGTTCATCACAACTGCTCGAAAGCTGATGATTACTTCTCAATATTATATAACTGTTGACCAGAAATGTACATTCATATGTCTTGTTGCTGTTCACAGGAGGGAACTGAGGGAGATATTCCAAAGCACTATTTAAACTTCCCAGATGTGAGTTGAGCATTGATTCTTATTCTTTTTTCTTTGAGAAACAGAAAACAAAAAGAATGTTTTTGTTATAATGTTCATTGCTAGTGGTGGTTTTAGTTTGCCCGTTTGCACTGTTGATTATCAGTCTCCAGAAATCCTATGTTTTACCTGTGCTTTGCTGATAGCTCTGTGTTCAGAAAAAATGGGTTTTTTTCTTTCTCTTTTTGTTGGTTACAAATTGGAACATACAATATGGAATTTTTTCACAAGACGTGAATATTGCTTAACCAAAGTATCAAAGAATTTTTTTCTCACAAAGTTTAACTGACCTAGATTATCAGGTTTGCTTCTCATGTAGTAGGCTTACAAAACAAAAAAATCTTCCTCAGAGCTTTTAGGTTTGGGCACAATCCCATGTGAGCATCTCATGCTTAGTTTCAGTTTTTAACAGTTTCTTGTTAATTATCTCATGAAAGGTATGTAATTCTGAAACTGTGCAGGGGTACATCCTTGTCTATGATACGACAAGTTGGGAATCATTTCGACGCCTGGAAAAGCTGAAGAAAGACATTGACAAACATCGAGACAAGCGAGAGGTAAAATAATAAATAATTTATGTGCTTCAAATAATGGTCTCTGAGTAGACTTTTGTGTTGCGGAGATCAGATAATTGATTGACTGTATTGGGATTTATTTGAAACCTAGCAAACAGCCAGCAAGACCCAGTGAAAATCCTAGTCCTATCAAAATTTCTCTCTGGCATGATTACACTGGATGCTTCCGGTAAAGTTGTGATTGATCATGCCATGAAAATAACAAGAAGAGTTGATTACTCGGAGGGATAAGGACTTTAGAGATAATTAGGACTGAAGCTTATTCAACCGCAGCTGAGAAACTGAGATCTAAAACAGAACAAGAGGCGAAGCCTTCAAGGCTCACGTAAGAAATCGACAAACAGTAACACAAACTCAATCACTCTGTCACACATACACACACACACACACACACACACACACAGTAAGCATAGGTGAAACTGTGCAAGAAAGGGAGACCCTGGATCTGCCAATTAGTCTCGGCCCGCTCACAATAACAATGACCGAGACTTTCAGTAATTCCTTTGCGTGACGTCCAACCCTCTTACGTCATAATGTGACGTCTTCAAATAGTTTCTATCACACACGTCAAACACTTTTGACCGAGACGTAATCTTCTTATGCGAGCTTTATCCATAGACTCGGAAATGTTAAAGTTTCTATCACACACACACGCACGCACGCACGCACGCACGCACGCACGCACAGACAGACAAAGTTTATCATCGCATAGGCTACACTTACGTGAGCCAAAAATGTGCATAGTTTTCAATTAAAGTAATTAGAAATGTTTGTTGGCTACTGCGCACATTAGTTTCACTTTTGTGCAAAATACAACATTTCTTGGTAAAAAACCAAAATGGTTGAAAACAAACAACTTTGGACAAACGTTTCAACCTTGTAAAATATAAAGACCAAACATTACTGTACTCATGTGAGAACAAAGAAAGCAGAACAAATATGAGCAACGTTTCAACCCTAGGGTAGACTTCTTCAAAACAGTTTTGTGTGTTTGCCTGAAGAAAACCCTAGGGTTGAAACATCGCTCGTATTTGCATGGGTGCAACCTGGAAAATTCCAAAAACCGGCAAAAGTTGGGGTCCAAGCTTTTTGACTCACATGCGAAGCAAAAGTGAGTCTATGTACTCACCCGAGTCGTCCGTCCGTCCGTCCGGACGTCCGGAAAACTTTAACGTTGGATATTTCTTGGACACTATTCAGTCTATCAGTACCAAATTTGGCAAGATGGTGTATGATGACAAGGCCCCAAAAAACATACATAGCATCTTGACCTTGCTTCAAGGTCAAGGTCGCAGAGGCCATAAAAACAGCTATTTTTCACATTTTTCCCATTTTCTCTGAAGTTTTTGAGATTCAATACCTCACCTATATATGATATATAGGGCAAAGTAAGCCCCATCTTTTGATATCAGTTTGGTTTACCTTGCTTCAAGGTCAAGGTCACAGGAGCTCTTCAAAGTTGGATTATATACATATTTTGAAGTGACCTTGACCCTGAACTATGGAAGATAACTGTTTCAAACTTAAAAATTATGTGGGGCACATGTTATGCTTTCATCATGAGACACATTTGGTCACATATGATCAAGGTCAAGGTCACTTTGACCCTTATGAAATGTGACCAAAATAAGGTAGTGAACCACTAAAAGTGACCATATCTCATGGTAGAAAGAGCCAATAAGCACCATTGTACTTCCTATGTCTTGAATTAACAGCTTTGTGTTGCATGACCTTGGATGACCTTGACCTTGGGTCAAGGTCACATGTATTTTGGTAGGAAAAATGTGTAAAGCAGTTCTTAGTGTATGATGTCATTGCTAGGTTTAGTTATTTGACCTTGACCCTGAAGGTCAAGGTCATGCAAAGGTCAAGGTCAAGCATGTGAGTCGTATGGGCTTTGCCCTTCTTGTTTAGTATTTAAAATGCCAAAAAAAACCTCTCCTGGAACAAAAACATCGGCAGCCGATGAAACCAAAAACCGGCTGCCGGCGTGTAGCCGGCAGAGTTGCACCCATGTATTTGTTCCGTATTCTTCGTTCTCACGTGAGTACAGTAATTTTTGGTCTTTTCATTTATCGCTCTCACACACAGTCACTATTGTTCTTCTGCTTGTAAAATATGTACTATTACACTGAGTTTGTAGCTGCTTCCTCTGTCATGCTTCAGGTGCATATGATCGTTATTGGCAACAAGAGTGAGCTCACAGAACGGCGACAGGTGCAGTTCGACACCGCTCAGGCCTGGGCAGCCAAGGAAAAATGTATACCTTTTTCTCCCTTATTTATGTTCTTATTTTCAAATGTAAGTTCTTGTTATTTTAGTTTATTCATACTGTGTTGACAAAGTCATTTGGCACCAATACAGTTGTTGAATAGAATACATTTATTTACATGTGGTTTTAATGAAGTTTATATTGCATTTTAGTATGTGTATGTTCAAGGTAACACCTCCACTATCTCCCTCTACAAAAAAAAAGGTTCAGAGTAATAATGGTTCATGCATTGAAGAATGTTAGTCTCATTGCACATTTGGAGGTGCACAGGTATTTTCGATGCATAGTCAACAACTTTTTTATTATTTATGTTTTGCATTTTTAGTACATCACAATGTTTCATGCATTGAAGATTGTTTGTCTCATTGCACATAGGTATACGTATAGGATAGGTATTTTCAATGGACAGTTAACAACTTTTCTATTATTTATGTTTCGCATTTTTCAGTACGTCACTGGGATGTGTCCGTGGCAAACAGGAAGTCTCTGGTGGATCCCTTTGTCTGGCTTACGTCTAAAATCACACAGCCACCAAGTGAGTTTTATTTCAAGTTGTGTGTGTGTGCGTGCGTGGGTGGGTGGTTGAGCGCGTGTGTGCGTGCGTTTTTGAACAGCATGTTCTGTGTCTTTGGGTAATGATGGTGCAGGCCGCTTTCTTTTCACTGATCATGATTGCTATATCTATACATTCTTTATTATTATTTTTTTTTTTCAAAGGCAGATGGATATGTCACTGTGTGCTTGTTAAGGGTGGAAGTAGGAACAATTGGGCAATGATGGCAGATTGATAGATTTTTGTTTGATGTTATCTTGAATGCATAATGTGTGTACATGTTGGTATGTTCTAAATATTTAAATGCTGTTTTCTTTGTCTTTATCAGGCAAGACCAACTTTTTGCCAGGGCGAAAGACAAAATCCACCAGCAGTAACAACTTGGATACAAGCTGAGGACTAAACTAAATGAGTAAATCTCAATCAAAAGTTAACTTATGTGACCGACCAGTCATTATTTCATCACAGATCTGGTATTTACTTTAGATCGGGTTGAAATCCACAAGTGTCCAGCATCTTGTCAACAGTTGTGACCTGTTTTGTTTCATCATGTATTGTTTTATGATTTCTGTGCCTGAGAATGTTTTGTAGTACCTGTGTTAGACCAGAGTGATTACAGCCATGTGCAATACATGTTTTTTATGGCTTTCGTGAGAGAAAAAAAATGTACAAGAAGAAGTGGTACTGTTAGAAGCTAGAGCACATTTTCTGTGCTTATTACTATTTTTATAACACACAATATATGTCGTCAAAGTTTTGTTTTTATGCACGTTTTTGTCTCACTGAAAAGAGCTTTATAAAAAATATATATGTGTATTTTGTTTATGTGTTATGTCTCAATTGTATTGTTCTAGTCAAATTTACCAAACACAATATACCTGTTAAATCTTTGATCAAAGACTATCTCTGTGACTTGGTGTGTATGCAGGACAGCTGTATTGTATGGTGACAGCATCAAGTACTTATGTACCATAGATACTTTTTGACGATGACAGTGTATGCGTTAAGAAAAATGTTCAGTATCTTACCAGTTAAAATACTGAAGCAAAAGAAAGAAACTTGTCAACTGCTCCAATCTACTGGCTTTTAATGGATGGCTTGTTTTTGTGGGAGCTTTTCTTGTTGATTAAGAAATAAGTTGTTGGCATTGTGGGCAAATTGATTTATTTCTGTTTATCAAAGCTCTTATGTAGCCTTGCTGAGTATGTCAACAAATAGTGCCCAAGAGTTATTCACTTCAGTTCAGTTTTCATGTTTGAATTTTGTCAGATTTTGTTCTAACTGGGACAGAGAGGATATGCTAGGCCTAGAGAGTACTGGATACAAGTAAATATGAACCTCTTTTTTTTCCAGTTTCAGACTTCATTTACAAAAGTATTTATGCATTTACCATTGTAAATTTTAAAGTTCAAAATGTTGTCTTCGCTAGCCTGCGACTCTTTAAAGACAACAGTCATTGTCATTTAGATTTAAACAGAATTTTTTTCTGATGTAATTTACAGTTCTGTTGTCGGTTGTAAACAGGATTGTGTTTGACTCAAGTTGCAGTTAAGAATGCTCACAAACATAGTTTAACATGTAATTTAGAGTGCTGCTACGTACCTTACAAGGACATTTCATGTTTAATAGAAAAAAACTAAACATTCTTAGCTCTTTTGGAGACATGTCAAAACAATTGCAAATTGATTACATGGAATACTCAGCCTAGATACACATAATGTTAATTTGTTAGCTGGTTAGCTTGACTGAATTAGAGTTCATTTTATATAGTTGAAAGACATATACCGCAGTGTAATTTTTCACTATTTTATTTACTTTGTTGATTGTTTTTTACAAAACAAATGGGTACCTGAATGCAAGAACATTTTCTGTATGTGCATGCTCTCATATATATTATGTAAATAAATAATGTGAAATAAGGTAAAATGTTGAAGATTGACCTGTGTGTGTGTGTGTGTATAAGCTTACTTGCATAAGTGTATCAGGTCTATCTTTTGTCTGAAATTATAATTGCAGTTACACTGTTATATAAACATGGTATTTTGCGTGAAAAGAAGTTTTTGTTATGGAAATCTCTCTTCACACACTTGTACTGTCTGTTGCTAATGATGATATAATTTTTAATACAAAGGCTAAAATATCTTGATGGAAACTACCTACTGGGCAGGCCGGAAAGTTGTAAAGTTTGCTCTAACAACAATTTCAAATGTGCTCATAAACTGATAAAGAATATCACTCCATTTTGAAGGGGAACAATCATTTGCTTTGTATTTCAAATATTCTTGAGGTAAAAATTGGTCATCGGGAACATACTTTGTAAAATCAAATAAAGCATGCTTTTTACTAAACACGGTTGCGCCATCACAAAAACTAAAATTAAAATGAAGCAAGAACCAAGAAGGGAGGTAATCAGCCCGCGAGCGCCAAGGGCAGTAATAAATTTGACAGCTGTGCGAAGCACACCATCGCAAACTGAACACACAGACATCACAGCAGCCTTCGCATAGGTCATTGAGCCAGGACAAAAGACATATGGATAGTAGACAGTCACTGTTGTCTGTAATGATCGTCTGTAATCTCTGCCTACTGCGTAACCTCACGCGCACCTTGCTTTGAACCACCAAGGTTAATGACCTTGACCCTATGTGACCTAACAAATGGCTGTCGTGTTGTGCTAGGCAAGTGTCGTAAGCGTTCTACGGTTGATTTGGCAGTCAGTGTGAAGGTGACACACCTTCCAGTTTTTATCAGTTTTGTCTTGAGAGTGAACCTCCGGTGAAACATGTTTCGTGTGACAGACAAAATCGCTTCCAAGGCTCTGCGAAAGCTGCTTCAAGGCCCAAGGAGTGCTGAGTACGTTGCCTGCAAAAGATGGAAGGTTCTGTCTGTAGAAAACATCAACCCTCATGTCAAGAAGATGGAATATGCTGTTCGGGGTCCCATTGTCATCAGAGCTGGAGAAATCGAGCAAGAATTGAAAAAGGTACGGTGTGTTTCACGAGTATCTCTTCTCACGATCTGTATGTCTGTAGACTGTGCCCTTGCTTTTAACCTTTGGCTTTGCACTCAGAGTAGTCAATAACAAGACAGTAAATCTAGGATTAAAGTGGGTCATTCAATCAGTACACAAGAATGTCTCATACATGTATGTAAGTTAACTTGAAAAGCAGGTGCAGGCCAAACGTTAGCAGAAACACTTTGCGTCAGACTTATAGGTGTCCCAAACTGTTTTCTTGTATTAAACTAAGGCAAGTAAACATGCAGTTGTTTCAGTTCACACACTATATTAAATTAGTTTTTGTGTGATGTGTGTGTGTGTGTGTGTTTTTACAATGATTGTATACCTGCTGCATGATGTACGTGTTACACACAATTCCATGTACCTTGATTTTTTTACTATGATTATACCTGCTGCATGATGTGTTACACACAATTCCATGTACCTTTGTTTTATGCAGGGAGTTAAAAAGCCATTTGCTGATGTGATCAGAGCCAACATTGGTGACTGCCATGCTACGGGCCAGAAACCACTTACCTTTATCAGACAGGTGCGTTTTTAACTTTGGGTTTATATATATATGAAACGAGTGACCCGTGTCACGTGTGTGTGTGTGTGTGTGTGTGTGTGTGTGTGTATCACTCAGTGTATTTGTCAACACAGACAGACACAACTTACAAATTAACAGCTGCTAATATACTAGACAGTACGTGTTTGCTTAAATTATAAATATCTGCAATATCTCGGTACTTCAAGATAAACAAATTCGATCTGTGTGCATGTTTTTTACAGAAACACACTGTTATGTTTCAGGTGGTTGCATTATGCACATATCCAGAGTTGATGAGCAATCCCATGTTTCCTGACGACGCCAAGCAGAGAGCTCAGAGAATATTAGATGGGTGTGGTGGGCACAGTCTAGGTAAGACTGGCAGCATAGGCATTCATAGGCAATTATCATAGGCGTGTGTACGCTTGTGCATGCATACATGTATTCTTGTTATATAGATTGCTATACATGTGTGTGTGTATGTATGAGTGGTGCGGTTTTGATGTAAAACAAACCCTGCTATCATGAAAAAGAGCCATATTCTTGTCCCTTAAGTTGCTGCTATAATATTAATAAGCATGCAGAAAGTGGGAATCAGCTAGGTAAAACAACATAGTTTGCAGATTAGATGGTTTTTTTCCTTCTGATTTATACTATCTTGGACTCAATGGATGTGTGTGTGTGTGTGTGTGTGTGTGTGTGTGTGTGCGCGCGCACGCATGGAAGGAACTTGCCAGTGCATACTTTAAAGGCTTCCATTGTGCAATTTCGGGGGTCAAATGGTAGATGAAATGATCTGTAGCCTGATCCAGCTTTAATTCAATTAATAATTATGATTTTCAGGTGCGTACAGTGACAGCGCAGGTGTTCGAGTGATTCGAGAGGATGTAGCAAGCTACATCTCTGAGCGAGATGGATATCCGTCGGACGCTGATAACATCTTCCTGTCTACCGGTGCAAGTGATGGAATCAAGGTAAGATTGATAACACTACACTGCAGGGCGCATAGCTTAAATTAAGCAGGTGTTGCACTAAAAAAAAAAAGGGCAGGGTCAGGTATGCTATGTTCTTATGCTTTTAAGCCTCTGAGCTTGCACCAGTCTTCAATAGAATGTGAGTCTAGCCCAAGTGGTATTAGCTATTTTAAATGCTATCTTCAAACTTATTAAATCAAGGAGAGTGTGTTATTTGTGTCCTATAACATTCATAGCGATTTTGAAATGTGAATTTTTCAGCCAATGCATCAATTACCGTTGAAGTTTCATCTGTGGATTATTTTATGGACAACTAATGCAAAAGCAGTGTTATCACAAGATATAGAGTATCATTAACAGGGTAACAAGGGGGAGGTATGTTGAGCATTATATATTATTTGTGTGCAGAATGTAATGAAGCTTGCCATGACTGGAGAGGGTGGCAACAAGAAGGCGGGAGTGATGATTCCCATTCCACAGTATCCTCTCTACACTGCCACCATTGCTGAGTACAACGCTCATCCGGTAAGTGAAGAGATAGAGATAGAGAGAGAATGAACAAACTTAATTCTTCAAGAATAAAGGTGTAAGGTACGTGCCTTGTCTAACAATTACTAGACATTGTTTAAATTACTAGACATATAATATTCACTTACAAAATCATACAAATGGAAAACAATGATAATAAAAAAGCTCAATGTGATCAGATTTTTTTTTTTAATTAAAAAGATTGTGGAGAAAGTTAGAGATAGAAAGTGTGTGTGTGTGTGTAATACTGAGAAGTTTAATAAAGTAGCCAAATAGTAGAAATGTACACACCTCATAGTTCAGCATCCCCTTACACTACCATCAGTGAAATGTCCATCATATGAAGGATGAAACTGGCATGCACATATAATTATATATACCATCTTAGTCTGTGGTAGGTATTTGTACTTAACACAACTATGCTATTTGCATATTTCCCTGCAGCACAATGTTCGGTGAATTTTGTTTTTAATGTTTTTCATCTGTTGGATGAAAAGGTGGTTTGCAGTGTTAACACTTCTTTTTTCTATTTCTTTACTGGTGGAGCAGCTACAACAGGTGCTTGTTCGCACTTACGCAACCTTTGACTAACACTACGGTACTATCTTCCTAACGGAGGCACTGAGACTTCACTCCCCTAGTTCTGAGAAAGAAGTAGATGTAGGAGGTGTTCTTTGCCAGATTTTGAGGTTTCCTTGTAAATGATTTTCAGATTGGGTATTATCTGAATGCCAGATTTTGAAGTTTCCTTGTAAATGATTTTCAGATTGGGTATTATCTGAATGCCAGATTTTGAGGTTTCCTTGTAAATGATCTTCAGATTGGGTATTATCTGAATGCAAGATTTTGAAGTTTCCTTGTAAATGAATTTCAGATTGGGTATTATCTGAACGAGGACAAGAACTGGTCACTGGACATGGATGAACTAGAGCGTGCCCTCAGTGAGGCGCGCCCCAACTGTCAACCCCGCGCCATCGTCATCATCAATCCAGGAAATCCCACAGGTATGATTATGATGAATTGGTACTGCTTTCATTTTGGTTCAGCACTGACATTCCCTGGTCATCGGGCGCCTGGTAGCTTAGTTGGTAGAGCACTGGACTTGAGATCCGCGTGTCACTGGTTTGAATCCGGGCAGGGACGGACACGGGTCAACTTGATGTGCAGGTTTAGAGTCGGTATCCGTGTTCCACCCCCATGTTACCACTGTGGCACGTAAAAGACCTTGGTCATTCTGCCATAAGTGCAGGTGGCTGGTTACGCCTAAACAGGCATGCACTGGGTAGCGCAACTCTGTTGCAGCTAGCTTTCCACTGGGAGGAAGCGACTCGAATTCCCAGCATTGGGACAATAAAGTTATGAAAATGGAGGGGAAAAATGACATTGATTGTGGTGCTTATTGTTTTAGGTAGGCTGTACCAAGTGAAGGGGACCGGCACGGTTGGCCTAGTGGTAAGGCGTCCGCCCCGTGATCGGGAGGTCGTGGGTTCGAACCCCGGCCGGGTCATACCTAAGACTTTAAAATTGGCAATCTAGTGGCTGCTCCGTCTGGCGTCTGGCATTATGGGGTTAGTGCTAGGACTGGTTGGTCCGGTGTCAGAATAATGTGACTGGGTGAGACATGAAGCCTGTGCTGCGACTTCTGTCTTGTGTGTGGCGCACGTTATATGTCAAAGCAGCACCGTCCTGATATGGCCCTTCGTGGTCGGCTGGGCGTTAAGCAAGCAAACAAACAAACAAACCAAGTGAAGGTGGAGTGGGATAAGTGGTTATATAGAGAGGCAGGGGTGTGGGGTTGGAAAAAGTGTGTGTGTAGTTAAAGGGTCGGTTTTCTCGCTCTAAACCAGCATGATTCATTCTCATGGATCTGTGCATGACCTATACAAATGCAACAAAATTGCCTTTCTTTGTATATGACTCTGAAAATGACATAACTAGCTCTTCACGAGGAGTGAAACGGAAGTAAACAATCAAGAGCTATAGCGCTGTCATTGCATTTTGGGCTGTTCAGTAGCTTTAAAATTAAACTAAAGATAGATAATTAGAAAAAAACACACCTTACAGTGGATATATTTTTTTACGTTTTGTATATATTGACATAGTGTATGCACTTTTCAGGCCAAGTTCTGACCAAAGAGAACATACAAGACATCATTCGTTTCGCCAAGCAGCATAACTTGGTCTTAATGGCTGATGAAGTAAGCTTCAATATTATGGGTTTGGTTTCTATTGTCTATTTTCACGT
The DNA here is from genome assembly GCF_037325665.1 of Littorina saxatilis. Lineage (NCBI taxonomy): Eukaryota > Metazoa > Mollusca > Gastropoda > Littorinimorpha > Littorinidae > Littorina > Littorina saxatilis. Next base: position 12,113,126 of record NC_090245.1, read on the forward strand.
GCCCCAAATACTTCTAACATTGTATTTGTAGTTTGCTTTTTATCCAAGAGCTTAAGGCGTCTAATGAAATTAATTAATGGTACAAGAAACTGTAACAGATTTTTGCCTTAATTACAATTTACACACAAAAAGCTTTGGTGGCAAGTGTGGTATTTCATCTGAAGTGTCTTTTACGGTTGATTTCTTTTTTCTCTCTCTCATTTTAGTAAATGGTCAGAGGTTTGCGACAGTGGAACCCCCGTTTTACAACCTCCAAAGATCTGAGGAAATCCGGTCTTAAAAAGGAGGAAATCTTAAGATGGATGTAAATTTACAGAGTTTATGAACAGAAAATCTAAAAATAATGAGGTCTTAAAAGGGGGGGGGGGGGGGGGGGGGAGTCCTAATTTGGGGGGTCTTAAAAGGGGGGGTTCCACTGTACAGTACTTGACTTTGTTGTTACTTATTACTCCCTCAGGTGTACCAGCACAACGTTTATGCGAAGGATCGTGAGTTCCACTCATTCAAGAAAGTCCTGATGGAACTAGGGCCCGACTACAACACCATGGAACTGGCTTCCTTTATGTCCACGTCCAAAGGCTATATGGGAGAGTGAGTCCTTTTGCTTTCTTCACCACCAGTGTACCTATGCATGGGTGGGATTCTTCCGGAAATCCGGATTCGATTATGGCCTTTTTATTTTCTCTCTTTTTTGGTTCTTTTTTGTGTGTAGGTTCGGTTCAGGATTCATGACATTTATCAGTCCCACCCATGCCTATGCTTTATTTATTTCTTTATTTGGTGTTTAATGTCGTTTTCAACCACGAAGGTTATATCGCGACGAGGGAAAGGGGGAGATGGGATAGGGGAAAGGGGGGAGATGGGATAGAGCCACTTGTTAAGTGTTTCTTGTTCACAAAAGCACTAATCAAAAAATTGCTCCAGGGGCCTGCAACGTAGTACAATATATGACCTTACTGGGAGAATGCAAGTTTCCAGTACAAAGGACTAAACATTTCTTACATACTGCCTGACCAAAATCTTTACAAACATTGACTATATTCTATACAAGAACCACTTAACAAGGGTTAAAGGAGAAACAGAATCCGTTAGTCGCCTCATACGACATGCGGGGTGCAGAGAAATAAGGATGTGGAAAAGAAGACTTTTGGTAAGTGAAATAAAGGTGATGGATCCAGTCAGGTAGAAATAAGACAACAAGAAAAGAATTGGAAAACTGCAGGGAATAGTAGGGAGAGTTTTCTTGGAAGGAAATATAGGTGAAAGGACTGGCAAGGCAGAAATAAGACAAAAGAAGAGAAGAAACAGAACCGTTAGTCGCCTCTTACGACATGCTGGGTAGCATCGGGTAAATTCTTTCTAGTCCCAACCAATATGGGACTCCCCCTAACCCGCGGGGGGTACCCATGCCCATGCAATTCTTTGGGTAAAAATATCATGCACTAGTGCGGATGAAAATGTTACACATTCACATCAGCAAGATTGAGACAGTATTGTGCATAGATGCCACTAAAAATGTGTCGGTAAAGGTTTTTGAGCCAAGTTAAAACAACAAGTGGAAAGAGCTTGCTACACAAAACAACAGCTAGTGAGTGAAAGTTATGTGGAACCAATCTTCCAGCATAAAAAAATAATAGCAAGCAGAAACTGGAACAAATAGATTCCTTGCCGTGGGTTGGCATTACCTCTTCCTTTAATTTGACCTTAAACATATTGTTGTAGCCTCGTTTGTTTTTAGTGAATGAAATGTCTTGCCCTAGCTAGATTAACTTGTAGTTTTAAATCATGTTTTATTTGATCATCTATTAACATAATGCAAAATCAATGTTTTAGAATCAACAACAGGCTATAACTCTGATGTTGTGATATTTGTTTTTGAACTTGTCTTTATCGAAAACATTGGATGATTAAGATGCACGTCACTCGCTTGTATAGCTTAAGATTATTGGACTCCGATGTAGGCTTGGTGCCGTTAAAAAAAAAATCAAATATGAAATCGTGGATCTTTTTATGTGTACCTCAGTGAGTAGTCAGATGTGTGGAAATAGGGAACGTAAGTTACAGTGTGTGTTACCTAGAATCATGTCAAATAAGACCTGCCGTCAAGCAGCTATGAAACATTATTGCAGGTGTGGTTTCCGTGGCGGCTACTCAGAGGTGATCAACTTGGACCCTGGTGTGAAAGCCATGCTGGTCAAGTCCATTTCAGCCAAACTGTGTTCCTCCGTATCGGGACAAGCAGTGATGGACATTGTGGTCAACCCCCCACGCCCTGGGGAACCCTCCTATGAAACTTTCCAAAAGGTGATTGCTCAACGAGACTGAAACGGTTGACTTTATTGTTCTGTGTTAGACTCATTGCTTCTTTGCATGTATATTTCTGGTTTGTAAGTTGTTTTTTGTTTTGTTATTGTTCATATTTTTCAGTGACATTATTATTTCTTTGAACAGATGTGGCAGTTCCCCTTCCCTTCCCCACTTTAATGATTTTTCCCTTTTAGTTTCCTGTCGACTATTTCAAGCTACAGTAGCCCTGGTCTGTGCAACCTTCACTTATTTCTCTTGCAATAAATTTGAAGCATGGTTTAAATAATTAAGGACATTAATAAGGGCTTGTTAATTGAATGATGTTCTTTGTTTTCATTTGCCATTTTCATAACTTTATTGTCCCACTGCTGGGAAATGTGGGTTGCTTCCTCCCACTGGAAAGCTAGCAGCAACAGAGTCGCGCTACCCAGGTGTGTTTAGGTGTAATCAGCCACCTGCACTTATGACAGAATGATCGAGGTCTTTAACATGCCACAGTGGTGACACAGGGGTGGAACATGGATGCCGTCTCCGAGTCTGCACATACAGTTGACCCGTGTCCGTCCCTGCCCGGATTCGACCCCGTGACCGTAGGATCACAAGTCTCCACCAACAGAGCTACCAGGCCCCCTTGAGTTTTACAAATGCAAATGTTTTGTGTGTGCAGGAGCGCGAAACAGTGCTGGGTCAGCTGGCGGAGAAAGCCAAGATGGTGACGGAGACCTTCAACTCCATTCCTGGCATTTCCTGCCAAACCGTGCAGGGCGCCATGTATGCTTTCCCCCAGATCAAGATGCCCCCCAAGGTCATCCAGGCCGCCAAGGTAAGCATTTATTCAATGTGTTTGTAAAGCCTGTCATTAATTGGGCAAAGTCGACTACGCGAAGTATGCTTCGCAAAGGTGGCTGCACGGAGCTTTAGCACTGAGTTTTGGGTAAAAAGACTTCGCAAAGGTGGCTGCACGGAGCTTTAGCACTGAGTTTTGGGTAAAAAGACTTCAGGCTCAATTAAGGGCCGCCTTAATGGCTTTGTTCATTGTCAGTGGTTGCGCCGACATTGAGTGATTTGACGCAAGTTAAGAGTTATTATGCGCAGCGGGGTGTTAAGATACATAATTATGGCACCTGAGAAATGCTATATTTACACACATTTTGCAGTAAGCACGGCAACCCCTGATTGTTTGTAGAGGATTTTGTCATTGCTTTTGTAAAAGCTTTGTTCTTCGTCTAAGGCTTTGCTCATTGCGTTTGTAAAGGCTTTGTTCAGTGTGATTGTAAAGGCTTTGTTCACTCTCTTTGTAATGATTTAGTTACCGTATTTTCCGGGTTACAAGGCGCTACAGCGCATAAGGCACACCCCCTTCTTTTAAAAAAAATTGTAATCCAGTCACCCATTGGGTGCAGGGGGCCGATAGGGCGCACCAAAATTGAAAAAGTATACCGGTAACAAACGGTCGAAGAATGAAAATCGAAAGATCGAAAATGACCTCTTCCCAAGCCTGTACGACCCATGAAGCAACTTCAGCAAGGCTTGCGCGTCGCATTCTGCCGGTTTTCGTGTGAACGAATGCTCCCCTTCAGTCATCCACCGCTCCCACAACTTGCGAAGAGAAGCCTTGAAGGATCGATTCACGGAAATGTCGTATTTTTTTCGTATTTCATACACGGATTAGACGCTTCGTTATACAAGGCGCAGGGGTCAAACTCGAGGAAAAAAGTCGCGCCTTATGACCCGGAAAGTACGGTAATTGAAATTGTAGAGGGGGCAGGTAATAGCCTTTTGATTCCCCCTCCCCACACCTCCCTTTTTAAATGGTGAAATCTAGCTATTTAGCCAAATGAAATCTCTAGCAGTCGCTTGACCTGTTGTGCAGGAGAAGGGGCAGGCACCTGATGCGTTTTACTGCTACAATCTGCTGGAAGACACAGGAATCTGTGTTGTGCCGGGCAGTGGTTTTGGGCAAAAGGAGGGAACATGGCATTTCAGGTGAGATAAATCACTATAGGGACTACATGCAACTGCTTTGCATTCACACATGTAATCTTCCTTTATCAGATCTTTTTGGATGTGTGTTGTTTTTGGTTTTGATTATAATAATTAATAAACTAATAGCTTGTGGTTTCAAGCTGAGGAGTTAAGTTTTACGGTCTTTAATTTGTCAGTAGTTATTATATTCTTCTTGAATTGGAGAGGGTCGGCCTGATATTCATTAAACCTTTAGGTATGGTTGAAGCTTTTTCTACTCTTCACTATTTGACTTGGCCTAGTGTTTAGCCTTTGTTGCACGGCTCAAAGATTTTCTGTCATTTCTGTAAATACTTTCATGATAGAAATTCCATTTTGAAAGAGAATTTTTTTTTACACCAGCGCTACCCTTTTTTAATTGTTCTCCTGTTTTTCCTGCATGCGTGTATTCATGTTTCCAAGCGTTGTGAACTTGGGTTCTTTATTGTGAGTATGTGTGCACATGGGGGTGTTCGGACTCCGAGGAGATTCTGTGCCAAGTTGACTCTGGGAAATAAATCTCTTGCCGGACATGGAAATCGAACCCATGCCGATAGCGACAACTTTCTTTCTTTCTTTATTTGGTGTTTAACGTCGTTTTCAACCACGAAGGTTATATCGCGACGGGGAAAGGGGGGAGATGGGATAGAGCCACTTTTCAATTGTTTCTTGTTCACTGCATGTACCAAAATGTACCTGTCACGACAGGCCACCTGCAATGTAGGGACACTTTCGCCTGGTCCCAAGGGTGTCCTTTCATCACAGGTACCACTGTAGCTGTTTCACAAGAAGATGTAAAAGTGAAATATTGTAAAAGTGAAATATTGTAAAAGTGAAATAGGTCTTGTCTTCTGTGTAATCTTTTGACTTTTGTTGTTGACAGGACCACCATTCTACCCCCTGTGGAAAAACTTGGAGAGATGCTGGGCAGATTCAGGGACTTCCACATGAAATTCATGGAAACTTACTCCTAGACAACAGAATGGACTTATCAACTGTCGGGCCCACTCAGCATTGGACACTTTAGCACAATTTGAAAAAGATTGAACCAAGTAAGCACAGATCGATGTTACTATCCATGCAGGTGGGATGTGCTTTTTTTCTCCTGAAATCTTGGGACTTGAGAGTTCTAAAACGGCTGCAAGTGAACACTGATGTTTTTAGTGTTTGCAGTTAAAATGAGTATTATATAATTTGTTGTTGACATTTTTGCTAGAGTTGATCATGTAAGGTTTTGAACTTGTCTCCAGTATCATTTGCCATTCAAGCGTGTTTGCATGCTTGGGTTAACTCACAGTTAAGTATTTTGAGAATGCTCATATGGTTTAAATGACAATTAATTGTATGTTGAGAAAAAGAAATTGCACAAAGGTTAATTGCTTTGCTTTTTGTAAATACCCACTTTTAAGAAAGTTAAAATAGTCTCATGAAGTCAATTTTCTTTTTTTATATTTTTCTTTTAACCAGAAAAGACTGGGATTCAATTTGAAGAAATGTATACTCATGCTATTGCCTACTTTTAGCGCATTCGGTAGCGCTCAGGTTCAAGTCCCATAACAAGTGAAGAATTTATTTTAAAAATGTTCAAATCTTTTCTATGACCAGCAATCATCACCCAACTGCAGTGACTAAATCAGTCAATCTTAAATCTTACAACTTCTGGAACATGCAACAAGGTTTGCATAATTGACAGAACAGTGAGTTAATTCCCTTGAACAGTTTGCCAGAATTCCACATCCTATTTTTTTTAGCAATATTAGCTTGAGGAAACGCCAAAAGGGCGCATGTATCACTGTGCATTGACTGAGGACAATGGTTGTAAAAGATCCACTTTTGTATATGCTGAATACTGTACATTAACTAAAGTCTTCTCATGTGGATTGTACTGTATATGATAAGCTGAGATCAGTATGAAGTGTACATAGTTTATTGCAGGATTACCGATTTTATTCTACACGTACATGATCATGACATACTTCGTTGCTTATTAGTGTATTTCTTGGTTTTTCTTAGTTTCAGTAGTTGAAGTTATCTGTATTTTAAGAAGAAAATCAATTGAATTGTTGATATTGTTATGGGTATTAGAACTAGTGAGATCATGTATGATTGAAATTGCTTTCTTTGCTGAAGTGTCATTTATGCTATTTGTATGTTTGGTTTTCAGTCGCTATGTTTGTCGAAAGTTGCCATTTTTTTTGTTTTTTTTTGTTCATGGGCTGAAACTCCCACGGCTTTTACGTGCATGACCGTTTTTACCCCGCCATTTAGGCAGCCATACGCCGCTTTCGGAGGAAGCATGCTGGGTATTTTCGTGTTTCTATAACCCACCGACATGGATTACAGGATCTTTTTCGTGCGCACTTGGTCTTGTGCTTGCGTGTACACATGGGGGTGTTCGGACACCGAGGAGAGTCTGCACACAAAGTTGACTCTGAGAAATAAATCTCTCGCCGAACGTGGGGACGAACTCACGCTGACAGCGGCCAACTGGATACAAATCCAGCGCGCTACCGACTGAGTTACATCCCCGCCGAAAGTTGCAATCAAATTAGATATCTTTTCTACAGAATCGGTTTGTTTTGTGTGAATGTTGGACAGGCGAAAGAAGTTTTGGACTGATGTGTGGAAAACAAAAATCGAATAAATTATTATAATGATCGAATCTCAGTGCTCTGTCACATTGATTAAGGACGCATTGCTTTCTGAAGTAAAGTTCTTTCAAAATGCTTCATTAATTTTGGTGATATCATTACATGTACATGACGTATTATGCTTGTATGTTCATCCATACAGATCTTTTCGTGTTGGGTCACAACCCAAGCTAGGCCATATGGGGTTGCTTTAATGTGTTTGGTTATATACACCTGTCTCTTGATCTTGGACTATCATTTCTTTCTTTCTTTCTTTATTTGGTGTTTAACGTCGTTTTCAACCACGAAGGTTATATCGCGAAGGGGGGAGAGGGGATAGGGCCTCTTGTCAATTGTTTCTTGTTCACAAAAGCACTGATCAAAATTTTGCTCCAGGGGCTTGCAACGTAGCACAATATATCACCTTTCTGGGAGAATGCAAGTTTCCAGTACAAAGGACTTAACATTTCTTACATACTGCTTGACTAAAATCTTTACAAAAATTGACTATATTCTATACAAGAAACACTTAACAAGGGTAAAAGGACTGAAAAATGTCATGAATCTTGAACCTCGACCGAACCAACAACAACAAAAAAACAAAGAGAAAAAACAAAAAAAGGCCATAATCGAATCCGGATTTCCGGCATATACCAAAAGAATCCCACCCATGCATGTAACACTTTTTTTAAATGACATGTCCAAAAAGAAGCTTTCAAATATTTAAAATTAGGGCTTTTGAAGGTCTTGTTATTCTTGTATGTGTAGTTCGCACCAGCTGCAGGAAATACAGTTTGCTTCATTTAATGTTCAAGTTTCTCAGCAATGTAGCTGATTATGTGTTGGAAGAAAACACCTGGGTTTACAGAATTATGGCGAGAGGAAATACTGTGATAGTGATTGCATCTTGTCCCATTTAGCATTCTGTGTGAGAACAAAAGTGAAGCCACTGTGACGAATAAAGCTTCATAGCAATTTTATTGTACACATGATGAAATCACAAAAATCATTTCGAAAATAAAGAAAGAAAAATCTTGTCAACTGCTGGTGTTTTGACTTTCTAATATGTTGCTGATGGAGATGTGGTTGTAATGAGCGTACAATGCAAGACCCCCCATTTTTTTGAAGACCCTACTTTCTTTCTTTATTTGGTGTTTAACGTCGTTTTCAACCGTTCAAGGTTATATCGCGACAGGGAAAGGGGGGAGATGGGATAGTCTCAGCCACTTGTTAATTGTTTCTTGTTCACAAAAGCACTTATAATCAAAAAATTGCTCCAGGGGCTTGCAACGTAGTACAATATATTACCTTACTGGGAGAATGCAAGTTTCCAGTACAAAGGACTTAACATTTCTTACATACTGCTTGACTAAATTCTTTACAAACATTGACTATATTCTATACAAGAAACACTTAACAAGGGTAAAAGGAGAAACAGAATCCGTTAGTCGCCTCTTACGACATGCTGGGGAGCATCAGGTAAATTCTTCCCCCTAACCCGCGGGGGGAAAGACCCTACTTATTTAAAGACTTTTTGCTCATAACGACTATGTTAACAGCTCCTCTTGAAGACCGAATTTCTCAGATTTTAGGTCTTAAAAGGGGGGTTCCACTTTTCTCAGATTCAAGAAACCACACTGAACACCTGATCCTTTTTAGATTCCAATACAGTGGCTCGGTATAAAGTGCTCAAACTTTCCTTGGAAATATCAACTGCGAAATCAAGACAAGTTTCCAACTTCCACACAACTATCTCCATTTTCTATCAAAGCGACCACATCAGACAAAACACTGACAGTAAAAAACAAAAACACAATTTGAGGGTAGATAACTGTCTTTATTTTGAAAAGAATAGGAGTGCTCAACTGACCAATGTCTGATATAAAAACACCTGCTATTTGCCTGTGCTAATTAAGACACGAAATTGAGAAGTGAAAGCTTCGGCTCCCAATTCAACGAAAAAGAAACACATTTATTTATCTCGAAGTTTATGAAAAAAAATCCTTACCGTCATAAAAAGAATAAAAAAAGTGAAAAAGAGCAAAATTGCCCTAAAAAGTATAGTTACCGCATGAAAATAAGTTTTCAAAAATATGCCGTTTTAGAGAAAAAAACGACTCAACTTTCCTGCTTACAGAAAACCATTTCTGATTCTTTTTTGCAGAGGTGTTAGTCGGGTGGGGGTGAAAGTACTATACTTTTGAATACACTGATTCTTATGGTACAAGGATCACATGAATTAGAAAACGTGTGGCAGTATGCTGATGAAAACGATTACACTTCTGCTGGTCTAACTGGACCTGGACCGTACAAAAGCTGTCTATGGAAATAAAAAGAATACAAAAATAATGAGAAGGTTGGAGTCATGATTCATCATTCCTTTCCATGCCTAAAGATATATACCTGCATGCAACAACGTATAAGCCAGAGTATCAAAATGTAACCTACACAGTATCTAGGCGAAAAGATGCATGCAACCTTACATGCCACATCTAATTCATAAGTTGACGAGAATTCTGATTGTGCATGACTGTTCTTCCTACTCTAAACGTGACAAATATCCTTTGGCACCTAACCATGGGTGGGACTGAAAAATGGCATGAATCCTGAACCAAACCCCCCCCCCCCCCCCCCCCCCCCCCCAAAAAAAAGGCCATAATCGAATCCGGATTTCCAGCATATACCGTAAGAATCCCACCCATGCCTAACGCATATTAAAGTTACGTTCCTTACCATGTAAATAGTCAGGTCAACCATCAACCATTTCTGCAGGCTCTTTACACGTGATAACAAACACCCCTCCACTTAAACGCTCACCAAAAAATGAAAATCAACACCCTGCGTTTAGCGGAATTTTTTTGACAAATCGATTTCACAACCGATTGTCAACCAGGGAATCTTATTCAGCAAAAAAATTCTCACTCTGCATGGGAAACAGTCAGTCAGGCTGTGGATTTTTTTTATGTGTGTTCAAGTCCAATGATGCTTTTTATGGAACTGGCCGTAAAAGACCAGACAGTCAATCGATCTGCGTTGGAGAACCCTTTCTTTCTTTATTTGGTGTTTAACGTCGTTTTCAACCACGAAGGTTATATCGCGACGGGGAGATGGGATAGAGCCACTTGTCAATTATTTCTTGTTCACAAAAGCACTAATCAAAAATTTGCTCCAGGGGCTTGCAACGTAGTACAATATATTACCTTACTGGGAGAATGCAAGTTTCCAGTACAAAGGACTTAACATTTCTTACATACTGCTTGACTAAAATCTGTACAAAAATTGACTATATTCTATACAAGAAACACTTAACAAGGGTAAAAGGAGAAACAGAATCCGTTAGTCGCCTCTTACAACATGCTGGGGAGCATCGGGTAAATTCTTCCGCCTAACCCGCGGGGGGTGTTGGAGAACCCGACGTTACACAGGAAGTAAGATACCTTTAAATAGAATAAAAAAAACAAAGGGCACATAATTATGCTATTACTACATTTTTTCTCATGGAGTTAGTGCATGCAGCAGTTAATGATTTTGTCAATATCTCAGTATGCAAACACATTCACATAACAGGAAGAACAAGAAGATGAATGAAAAGATAAGAAGGAAAAATCATTAAAAAAAACACACCATAAAACGAACAATTTAAATTTCCATGTGCATAGAGAACAGACAGGAAATCAAAGCAAACGGGTCCATGGCTGTTGCTAATGGTCTTACCTCGTCACTTGACAAAAATCACAGTAGCTATAATAATCTTGAGTGACCGAGTAAGGTCAGGTAACAAATAAATACTGACCCAAAACACTATTGTACCTGTGGTTTGGGGATCAAAAACTCAAGATGATATAATAACACAAAAAGAAAACAAAATGCATACAGATCAAAGCACCACCAAATTCGGTTTATCAACAATGCAGAGTGTTCCATTTACAGAAACATAAAACAACATGTAAATTAAAAGTTAAACCCATCTGCAAAAAAAACAACAAAAATCTGACACAGGTGAACTACCATTCCTATAAAATCAAATATTTACAGCTTATGAATTTTGTTTAAAAGATATCACGTCAACAAACAAAGTTTGATTCTCACATTAACAGATTATTTTAAAGATCTGATAAACAAAGGGAAATAATTATTAAGCAGATTATTTAAAGAAAAATTAGTCAATGACTAAAAAATCAATGCTGCTGTTCTGCTTTTTTAATCAAGAAAGCATAAGTATTCATTTTTTTCAAACACATCTAGTGCTGAAAAAGAGCAACACAAATGGTCTTTAGTCACGCCTTCATGGACTAGACATTCATCACAAAACGGTAATTCAAATCCTCCACTCAGCTGACATAAAACCACAGCTGATAAGATATGGCCCAATCGAGGGGGGGGGAAGAGATCATTCAAGAGTGATTTGTTTACAACCCGTCCACATTAAAACAAAACACTGTACAGACCTGAGGTGCATGTAATTTCAGCCTGTAAAAATGAAAGCAGTTTGCACGATAAAACCTGAAATAAACCGTAATATGGGAGTGAAACCCAAAGCGCCTGGCATTTTAAAAGATGTGAAATAAAGACCAAGTGAATAACACTTTAAAAACATTGTTGCTCATGTAAAAATCAGCAGAAAACAAAAAAAATTGCACGTTGTTTTGGCACTCATTGTATCTATGTACAAAACAAAACACTGATAGGATATAACCTAAACATAAACAAAGAGGCTTGTCACATGTGTTAGGACTGTTTTTCAAGCATATGAAAATAATATCAATACACACCCAAAAAATCATGAAGTTTAGGGTAAATAATTTCTAAACAACATGTACATTGTTGTATGCAATGTGAAATATCACGACCTGCATATCATTTACATGTATTATATATCAGGGGAAAAAAAGCCAATTATGAGATCCATTCAGGATAAGGGAAGGAAAATCCACAACAAAAACTATATGTCAATTTTCACAAAGGTACATGTTATATGAAAAGTAGTAAGGTACTCGTAAACAAATTTTACTATCATGATTACACTCAATAATTGTACAAACACATTACAAAAAGCGCAAACAGAAAAGAAAATGTTGAGAAGCATGTTCAACGCAGCATGTGTAAAAAAATGGGTGTGGTCATATACACTGAGAACTGCAGGTTACATACTTTAGATGGAAAGACTGAGTGCACTCACTTATGCACTTCTTTCCAGTCGACAGTCAGTTTCCATTCCAACCATTATTTTGTGCTCAACTCATGGTCTGCAGCAGCTGGTTGGAGGCAAATAAAGGAGTTGGTCATCAACGACTTCTGACGCTGCATGGCTGCTGAGGAAAGCAGCACTGTAGGCTTTATCTGTGCTGGAAAGCGTTCTTGTTGTCTAATCTGATGTTGGTAGCTATTTCCATTCTGCCAAAAGCAGCCGTAACAGAGGAAAGCATTGCTTTCGAAGAACAAATTAAGGCCACTCAAGCAGGCCGGGTCATGGCAGCAAAACGATCTGATGTTCTATTTTGCGGGCAGTAGCATTTTCCATTTGACTTGTTAGAGAACCTTCCATTCCCTGGTGGAAGGAGTTGGCAAGGAGAGCGGGCATCAATGCTTCTGAAGAACCCAAGCTGTCGAGACCAGGTCTGTGCAGTAAACTGTCGCGATCCTCCATGGACCTCCTGGCAGCGACCGAGACTGGCACGAAAGGGTTTGACATTCCAGCCCTGCTGAACGCCACAGCCTGCATGATGGGGCTGGAGGTCTCCGTGTGAGCAGAGACAGGAGAGGTCAAGTACTGCAGTCCATGATGGAAGTACTGCTGTGCGGAAACGCTCTGCAGCAACGGCGAGTTCGGGACCGGCGAGTGAGACACATAGACAGTGGGGAGTCTGCTGTCATAGTGGCTGAGCGAGATGTTGCCGGGGATCACGGTACCATTACCAGATATGAGATAACAGTTACTATTTGTGTCATTGCTGACTTCAGGCTCAGCAGGTCCGATGTTCTCTTGGCTACAGTTAAAATCTTTCACGGAGTCTCCAAGAGCTGATTTGCTGTCATGAGAGAAAGTGTTATGAGCCACTGGCAAGTTTGCTGGATCACAAGTGTTAGCCCTCACACCTGGGGAAGTTTGGTAAGAGGCCACAGACAACTGACTGTCCTTTGCTTTCTGCAATGTAGGGATATTAGCATCAGCTCTGCTTTGCATGACTTGACTTCTTACAGCCCTGTTACAAAGTTGGGAATGACTTCTTCCCTCGTGAGTGTCCCTTTCACATTCACAGAGCTTGGGTTTCTTGGGCTGTGAAGCTTGCGCAAATGGAAAGAGGGGGTTCTTTCTATTGCACTTCCTCTTTATGTGAGCATTGGTTACAATTTCCTGTCTGTGCCTTTTGACAGTGGCAGACGCAGGACAAAATCTGTCCAATTCTGGGACTGTGTGTTGCTGGTTTCTCGGCGACAAGATAGTGTGTCTTCTTGTGTGGCTCAGGTGCTCTTCTTTATCACTGGTATACTGCATGGTTGTAGACGAAGGCATCAAAGTTGGCTCAGTACGTGCACAAAGCTTTCCACAGCTAGAGGTTGTGGGGAATACACCAGTGAGCAAAGCTGTGCACCCATTGTTGTTGCTAATGTTGGCTAACGAGGCTTTGCTGGTAGAGCGGGCTGCCGAGTCACCACCTGGAAGGTGGTTGCTTCTTTTTCTGCTGCTGCAACTCATAGTTGTCTTTTCACAGAGAGTGGATTTGGCCTGAACATCCTTCCCAATTGCAACTCTGTGTGAATAAGAACTCCTGGCTGCCTTGAGATCACAATTTTCCATGCCAGTTGATTCTTGATTACAAAAGAACCTCTTCCTTGAAGACTGACCACAGCGCTGTGTATCTTGACGACAAGTAGAGATCAGTCCCTCGCCAAATTTCAGGCGGCGCACAGTACCTTTAGTCGTCATTCTACCACCAGCCAGAGAGCCGAGACTGGGAGTGTAGTCCGACAGCTGTTGGGAGTCTTGGCTTTCTGCTTGTCCTGAACAATGCTGCCAATTGTCCTTGGTAACTTTCATACCACATCCTGAAGCACTGCTTGGAGTGATCATTGCTATGTTTGTATTTCCTGCTTGTAGTGGTGATGTTGATGTATTTACAACACGAGGTCCGGGTATGCGTGTGCCCACAGGGAAAGTCGCTGAAAGATGAGTGCCAGCAATAGTAGATCTGGGTGTGATGCCCCGAGTGCTGGTTCCAGACATTCTGGTGCTAGTGGCAGTGGGTTGGTACGCTCGTGTGCTCAAAGCAGATGGTATGAGGCTTGGTGTGCTCGGACTTTGGGGAGTGGGTGCTCGTGTTCTCAGAGTGGAACCTCGTGGACACTTGGTATTTGAAACAATGTGTCTGGGTACTGTGCCTTTGACAACAGGTCTGTATGTAGGTTTAAACGTTGGTGAGTTTACAGGTGTAGGTCCCTGTGTTGGTGAGTTCACAGCAGTTGGTCTTGACGTTGGTTTGCTAAGAATGGGTCCTTGCATTGGTGTCCTTACAGCATTGGGTGTGGGTATTGGTGTGATTACAGCACTACATGTGTATGGTGGTCTGTATGTGCACACGGGTCTGCTTATAGCACTGCATCGGAGTGTTGGTGTGCTTGCAGCAATAGGTTTGGATGCTGGTGTGCTTGCAGTACCAAGTGTGGGTGTCACCCTCATAGCAATGTGTCTTGGCATTGGTGTGTTTACAGCACTGTATGGGCATATTGGTCTGCTTACAGCACTGGGTCTAGGTGTTGGTGTATTAGGTCCAGTGACTCTCAGTCTTGGGCTGGTGACATATGTGGGTCTGGGTGATGGTGTTTTGGCATCAGCTTGTCTTGGTATTGACCTGCTTATAGAAGCGTGCCCAGGTACTGATGTGCTGACAGCCGTTGGCTTTGATGTTTGTGTGCCTAAAGCAATGTGCTTTAATGTTGGTGTACCTAAGGCAGTTGGCTTTAATGCTGGTGTGCCCATAGTGGTTGGGTTTGATGTTGGTGTGCCCACATCAGCTGGCCATGTTGGTGTGCCCACCACACTTGGTTTAAATGCTGGTGTGCCCATAGTGACTATGCTTGATGTTGGTGTGCTCAACGCAGTTGGCTTTGATGTTGGTGTGCCCAAAGTTGCTACATTTGATGTTGGTGTGCCAAAAAAAGTTGGCTTTGATGTATGTGTGCCCATAGTTGTTGGTTTTGATGTTGGTGTACCTAAGGCAGTAGGCCTTGATATTGGTGTGCCCATAGTGGTAAACTTTGATGTTGGTGTACCTAAGGCAGTAGGCCTTGATGTTGGTGTGCCCATAGTGGTTGGATTGGATGTTGGTGTGCCCATAGTGGTTGGATTGGATGTTGGTATGTCAATAGTGATTGGGTTTGATGTTGGTGTTCCCATCATGGTTGGCTTTGATGTTGGTGTGCTCAACACAGTTGGCTTTGATGTTGCTGTTCCTACAGCTTTTGTCATTGGTGTTGCTGTGTTTGCAGAAGTCGGCCTTGGCAGTGGAATATTTATTGTGCTCACAGAACTATGACTTGGTGTTGGCCTGCTTTTAGCACTGGGTTTTGGTGTGCATACAGCACTGTGTGTCTGTGCTGGTGTTGGTGTGCTCACAGGACTGGGTTTTGGAGTGCCTACAGCACTGTGTGTCTGTGCTGGTGTTGGTGTGTTTACAGGACTGGGTTTTGGAGTGCCTTCAGCACTGTGTGTCTGTGCTGGTGTTGGTGTGCTTACAGGACTGGGTTTTGGAGTGCCTGCAGCACTGTGTGTCTGTGCTGGTGTTGGTGTGCTTACAGGACTGGGTTTTGGTGTGCATACAGCACTGTGTGTCTGTGCTGGTGTTGGTGTGCTTACAGGACTGGGTTTTGGTGTGCATACAGCACTGTGTGTCTGTGCTGGTGTTGGTGTGCTTACAGGACTGGGTTTTGGAGTGCCTACAGCACTGTGTGTCTGTGCTGGTGTTGGTGTGCTTACAGGACTGGGTTTTGGAGTGCCTGCAGCACTGTGTGTCTGTGCTGGTGTTGGTGTGCTTACAGCACTGGGTTTTGGAGTGCCTTCAGCACTGTGTGTCTGTGCTGGTGTTGGTGTGCTTACAGGACTGGGTTTTGGAGTGCATACAGCACTGTGTGTCTGTGCTGGTGTTGGTGTGCTTACAGGACTGGGTTTTGGAGTGCCTACAGCACTGTGTGTCTGTGCTGGTGTTGGTGTGCTTACAGGACTGGGTTTTGGAGTGCCTACAGCACTGTGTGTCTGTGCTGGTGTTGGTGTGCTTACAGGACTGGGTTTTGGAGTGCCTACAGCACTGTGTGTATGTGCTGGTGGTGGTGTGCCGACAGGACTGGGTTTTGGAGTGCCTTCAGCACTGTGTGTATGTGCTGGTGGTGGTGTGCCCACAGGACTGGGTTTTGGAGTGCCTACAGCACTGTGTGTATGTGCTGGTGGTGGTGTGCCCACAGGACTGGGTTTTGGAGTGCCTACAGCACTATGTGTATGTGCTGGTTGTGGTGTGCCTGCAGGACTGGGTTTTGGAGTGCCTACAGCACTGTGTGTATGTGCAGGTGGTGGTGTGCCTACAGGACTGGGTTTTGGAGTGCCTACAGCACTGTGTGTATGTGCCGGTGGTGGTGTGCCTACAGGACTGGGTTTTGGAGTGCCTACAGCACTGTGGGTCTGTGCTGGTGTTGGTGTGCTTACAGGACTGGGTTTTGGAGTGCCTACAGCACTGTATCTTGGTGGTTGTGTGCTTATCACATTTTGTTTTGGTCTGACCACAGACAGGCTTTCATCTCTTGGTCTGACCACATACAGGCTTTCATCTCTTGGTTTGACCACAGACAGGCTTTCATCTCTTGGTTTGACCACAGACAGGCTTTCATCTCTTGGTCTGACAACAGACAGGTTTTCATGTCTTGGTTTGACCACAGACGAGCTTTCATCTCTTGGTTTGACCACAGACAGGCTTTCATCTCTTGGTTTGACCACAGACAGGCTTTCATCTCTTGGTCTGACAACAGACAGGTTTTCATCTCTTGGTTTGACCACAGACGAGCTTTTATCTCTTGGTCTGACCACAGACAGGTTTTCATCTCTTGGTCTGACCACAGACGGGTTTTCATCTCTTGGTTTGACCACAGACGGGCTTTCATCTCTTGGTTTGACCACAGACGGGTTTTCATCTCTTGGTTTGACCACAGACGAGCTTTCATCTCTTGGTCTGACCACAGACAGGTTTTCATCTCTTGGTCTGACCACAGACGGGCTTTCATCTCTTGGTTTGATCACAGACGGGCTTTCATCTCTTGGTTTGACCACAGACGGGTTTTCATCTCTTGGTCTGACCACAGACGGGCTTTCATCTCTTGGTCTGACCACTGCCATGCGTTCATCTGCTGGTGTCTTTAGTGCCGAGCTTTTCTCTGGTACGATTGCTTGTGCCGCCTCATCTGATTGTCTCACTAACAGTGCAGTATTCTGTGTCTGTGTGGCGACTGATACACCCTGCTTTGTTGGTATGCCAAGTACTGTTCTCTCCTCTTTTTGTCTGGCTGATGTGCTCTGAAGTAGTTGTCTCACCTCAGCAGTTCTTTCATCTGATTGTCTCACTAACGGTACATTAAAATTCCCATCTGTCAGTCTGGCACCTTGCACATCCACTTGCGTGCTCTCAGTTGTTGGACTGGAAACGGGTTGGCTCACATCAGGTGATCTCGTGAACACCTGTCTGCTCTCAGTTGTTGGACTGGTAACGGGTTGGCTCACATCAGGTGATCTCGTGAACACCTGTCTGCTCTCAGTTGTTGGACTGGAAACGGGTTGGCTCACATCAGGTGATCTCGTGAACACCTGTCTGCTCTCAGTTGTTGGACTGGAAACGGGTTGGCTCACATCAGGTGATCTCGTGAACACCTGTCTGCTCTCAGTTGTTGGACTGGAAACGGGTTGGCTCACATCAGGTGATCTCGTGAACACCTGTCTGCTCTTTGTTGTTGCACAAACAGCTGATGTGCTTGCTCCTGGCGAGTTCACAGTCATTATTCCGTGTGATGAAATGCCTGCATCTGTAGCTGGATCTTCTGATGAGTTCACAGCCTTTATTCCCTGTGACAAAATGCCTGCATCTGTAGCTGGATCTTCTGATGAGTTCACAGCCTTTATTCCCTGTGACAAAATGCCTGCATCTGTAGCTGGATCTTCTGATGAGTTCACAGCCTTTATTCCCTGTGACAAAATGCCTGCATCTGTAGCTGGATCTTCTGATGAGTTCACAGCCTTTACTCCCTGTGACAAAATGCCTGCATCTGTAGCTGGATCTTCTGATGAGTTCACAGCCTTTACTCCCTGTGACAAAATGCCTGCATCTCTAGCTGGATCTTCTGATGAGTTCACACTCACAGCCTTTATTCCCTGTGACAAAATGCCTGCATCTGTAGCTGGATCTTCTGATGAGTTCACACTTACAGCCTTTATTCCCTGTGACAAAATGCCTGCATCTGTAGCTGGATCTTCTGATGAGTTCAAAGCCTTTATTCCCTGTGACAAAATGCCTGCATCTGTAGCTGGATCTTCTGATGAGTTCACAGCCTTTATTCCCTGTGACAAAATGCCTGCATCTGTAGCTGGATCTTCTGATGAGTTCACAGCCTTTATTCCCTGTGACAAAATGCCTGCATCTGTAGCTGGATCTTCTGATGAGTTCACAGCCTTTATTCCCTGTGACAAAATGCCTGCATCTGTAGCTGGATCTTCTGATGAGTTCACAGCCTTTATTCCCTGTGACAAAATGCCTGCATCTGTAGCTGGATCTTCTGATGAGTTCACAGCCTTTACTCCCTGTGACAAAATGCCTGCATCTGTAGCTGGATCTTCTGATGAGTTCACAGCCTTTACTCCCTGTGACAAAATGCCTGCATCTGTAGCTGGATCTTCTGATGAGTTCACAGCCTTTATTCCCTGTGACAAAATGCCTGCATCTGTAGCTGGATCTTCTGATGAGTTCACAGCCTTTATTCCCTGTGACAAAATGCCTGCATCTGTAGCTGGATCTTCTGATGAGTTCACACTCACAGCCTTTATTCCCTGTGACAAAATGCCTGCATCTGTAGCTGGAAGACTCTCAGACAACCATGAGAGGGTTTCATTGCTTGGCACAGGCCTAGGAGTAATGTCAATGTCTGAGCCGTTGACAATGAGTGGAATACCAGGAGCTGGTGTGGCACATCTAATGCTGGTATCAGTCTGTGTGGAGACTGCATCCAACAGTTTCTGTGTGGCATCAACCATGACCATATCCATGATGTCACTGAACCTTGCTGTATCCGAGTCAGCACAGCTAACTTCTTGTTTCGTGACATTCATTGTCATGTCGTTGCTAATGCAGATGCCCGTCTCAGTCTTCTCCATCGGACAGGCCTGGTTCTGCATGTTATCTGTTTCCTGATTCATGTCAGACGCCAACTGACAGGAAACTGTAACTACAGAAGCACTCACGCTTTCAGGAGGCTTTTCATAGTCCGTGAATGACTCTTGCTCCAGGTGATGTGTACAAAGTGTTCCGTCCTGTGGCCTGATGTTCTCAGCAGAATAACACAATTGTAGCAACTCTCTGTCCTGGCCCACATCAGCAGTGTCACCTTGGAGACTGCCTTTCCCAGACTGGCGTGGCACCATCTTGTCATGAGATTTGGTTCGATTCACAGCGCCATCCGGCTTGCCCTCTGCAGCAGCACGCGACCTAGCATTCTCATGAGCCTTCACAAAGCCTTCAGTAATACAGTAAAAATTCCCTCTCTTATCAATGGACTGTGTCGTTCCTAGCTCGTTGCATGTAGCGTCTTTACCAAAAGAACCAGCACCACTTCCATCCCTAGAGGGTGCTGACAGCAATTTTTCATCAGAACTCTTCTGCTTCACACAGACACTACCCCCCGCCAGTCTTTTCTCAACAGCTGACTGCTGGTGAATGAAGTCCTTCAACAGATTTTGATTCGCGACCTCAGTGACCTCCCCCTGAGCAGCTCTTTTCACTGCAGCACACTGCACTGGCGTCAGCTCCTTTAAATCCTGCCCCTGCTCTATGGCTTTATTGGTATCATCGCCATCATCACTGCTGCTGTCCTTGCAAATGTCCATGATATCCAGACCACCAACAGTCTCGTCGGGCAAGTCGGCCGAACTCAGGTCACACTCGTCCAGCAACTCCAAGAGGTCTGTGAAGGTGTCGGCATCTTGGCTTGCACTGTCACAGCTGTGCACAGATTTCTCCTGGCAAGACAAAGCCTCCGTAGCATGTACTGTGCTGGTGCTCGTGTCGGTTTTTTTGCGCTGTGGGTCTCGGCTCGTGTCAATGATGCTACTTTTGCTGCAGTCTGCTGGCTGTGTTCCAAGCTCCTGTGCATCTGTTTGTCCTGGGAGAAGACTTGTCAGAGATTCTCCGCAGTATAACACTGTATCTGGCACATCTACCCTGCTGGTGGTCGAGTTGTTCTGACGGTCAGAACTTGGGTCAGCAAGACTGTCTCTGGTGCTGCTTGCTGGCCGAGTTTCAAGCTCACACTCATCTGTTTGTTCGGTAAGAAAACAAGGATTCAGAAAACCTCCCTGTATTTTCACCGACGAGTCATTTTGAAGGCTGTAGCTAATGCTGGTGTGCTGAGAAACAGCAGGAAAATTAGCAGAGTCATGGTTGTTGACAGAGAGTCGGTTTTGCACATCGCTGAAGTCAACAGAGTTTCCTTCAAATTTTCTTATATCCTGGAGCTCATGCATGGCCACCTCTTGCGTTGTTGGATTAATAACAGAGCTCTGACTGCCTGCAACCACCTCTGTGGATCCTGCGTTCTTACCACCCAGGTGGCATGGTATGAGGTCATGGTTCTGCAGGGACCCTGTATTCTGATCACTACCGCAAAATGTAGCAAGGTCGTGTTCCTGTCTGGATCCTGCATGCTTGCCACCGAGGTGGCATGGTGTGAGGTCACGGTCCTGTAGTGATCCTGTATTCTGATCACCACCACAAAATGTAACGAGGTCATGTTCCTGTACAGATCCTGTGCTTTGATTGTCAAGATGGAACACATCGTACACTTGTTCTTGCGACGTGCCTGCATTCTGAAAGCTGTGACTGTCACAACCTTCTGGTGGAGTTGTGTAAACGAAACAGTTGCCCTCACCGAGCAGACTGGCAGCACCCTGCAAGTTCTCAGACGCTGACCCTGTGGTGACTGCAGAAGACGCATCCTTGCGTACCCCCTGTTCCTTGATCTGTGGTGACTCAGAATCCAATGGATCCAATGGATTCTGCTTCTGCTTCACGCCCTCTGTCTGATCACCAATGGGTTGCTCCTCGAGTTCCTACAAAAATAATTAAACAATTTTGAGCTGGAAAAAAATACAACAAACAAATCAACCCAAAAAAGTTCTACAGTTATTGAAAACCCACCCACCCTTACACCCCAAACGAAAACCCACCCACCCTTACACCCCAAATGAAAACCCACCCACCCTTACACCCCAAATGAAAACCCACCCACCCTTATACCCCAAATAAAAACCCACCCACCCTTACACCCCAAATGAAAACCCACCCACCCTTACACCCCAAATGAAAACCCACCCACCCTTATACCCCAAATAAAAACCCACCCCAAATGAAAACCCACCCACCCTTACACCCCAAATGAAAACCCACCCACCCTTATACCCCAAATAAAAACCCACCCACCCTTATACCCCAAATAAAAACCCACCCACCCTTATACCCCAAATGAAAATGCACACACTCATAACCATGTATATGTTACAGGCATTAAGTGAAATGTTCAGGCATTACGCATAATGCCTGTGACCACTAGGCATTACATGTAATGCCTAAAAATACCAGGCATTACGTGTAAATCCCTGAAGATCATTGTCAGGCATGAAACCTGTTACAGGCATTAAGTGAAACCAGGCATTACGTGTAATGCCTGAAATGTTCAGGCCTGTGACCACTAGGCATTACACGTAATGCCTAAACCTATATAGTCTCTTGACGGCATAAATAGATCCCTGCGCCTTGAGTCCGAGTCTGGAGATACGCGCGCGATATAAGACTCCATATAACATAACATAACATATATAATGCCTGAAACCTCTCTGCAATTGTCATTGGTGAGGTTTCTGCTGATGTGTGTTGGTGGTTTGTGGGTGGTTTGTTGTGGTTGGTGGTTGGTTGTTTGGTAGTTGGTTGTGGTGGGTCGTGGTTGGTGGTTTGTTGTTGATTTGTTGTTGTTGTCGTTGTTATTGTGTGCATTCATTGTGATATGTTTTACTTGTGCAACACCATGTACTTGTGTAACACCATGCACTCGTCCCCACACACATACACTACTCTAGTAATTTATGATAGAAAAATGTCTAGGATGTGAGTCGCAACTTCCTAAGCCCTTTTGGTACTCACTGGTCTCAGAATGCAGTGTTTGCTGAAATGATCTTGGTACACACAAATCCATTTATGACCTCGGTCAGCCAGCGACTGCATGTCAATAATATCGATATGAGCCCGGGAAAGAATATCGTTTGATAGAATCGGTCGAACAACAACACCTTTGACTCTCGCTCGTTTCTTCTTCTTCCGACACTCTGCGCACAAAGATTTGTAAAGTTCTATCGCGCGCGTGGCATGGTATGTTGTCGTATTAATTTTCTTGTGCAACTCCTTCTCCATGCGATCACGACTGCCATGGCCTGTGGCCACATGCGCTCTCTTGACGATATCGTATGTTTCTTCAAGGGTAGCATAGTAGAGAATGGATTCCTCAGCTGTGTCAGTCCCTTTCTGTACAAGCCTTTCGATTTCACCGCATCTTAATACCTCGTGTTGTGTGTATTGCCTGAATTGCTTCAGGCAATAAGCGTCATTTTGAGAGTCAAATTTCAGGCATTACGTGTAATGCCTGGTATTTTTAGGCATTACGTGTAATGCCTAGTGGTCACAGGCATTACGCGTAATGCCTGAACATTTCAGGCATTACGTGCAATGCCTGGTTTCACTTAATGCCTGTAACATATACATGGCCAACAACAACAATTAAGAATAACTACAACACCAACACCAAGAACAATAAAATGCTCATTGCGACAAATACATGCCCATACATAAATGCTTGCACCGACACATCAATTTTCGCTCCCGTTTAACAGAAATTTCTTGCACAGAGAAAACCTTCTTTAAGACCTCAACAAATGTGAAAAGAATCGGGTCTTAAAAATGGGGAATCTTAAAATGAAGGTAAATTCACGGAGGTTTTGAAGAGATAATCTGAGAAATTAGCAAAGTTTAAAAAGTGGTTGGCATTAGATTGGGGGGTCAGGGGTCCACTGCAATAACAGCGTGAGTGACATTCAGACTTGTTCTGTCAGCATCTGAATCATTTACAGGGGAACCCCCCTTTTAAGACCTCAAACATTCTGAGAAAATTCGGTCTTAAAAAAGAGGGTCCAGCTTTATAATGGAGGTACATTTTCTTTACTTTACTTTACTTTATTTGGTGTTTACCGTCGTTTTCAACCACGAAAGTTATATCGCGACGGGGAAAGGGGGATGGGATGGGATAGAGCCACTTGTTAATTGTTCAGACCTGTTTACCCCCATAAGTGTTTTGGAGTAATGCTCAGCCCCAAAAATAGTAATCCTGGCACAAAAATAGTAATCATCCAGCATTCGTCGCCAATTACAACGCACATGACAACTGTGTCTGCGAAACGCAATCATGCACATATATCCATCATTCACGAACAAAACACATCAGTCAGTTTTTGTAGTCATCATAATTTCAAAGAAGATCACATCAAAAGCACATGCATCACTGATTCTTTTTCTTTTGCTCGTAGTAGGCCTTTTTCAGTGTGTCAAGCGCTTCTCTACTGTACTTGCGCTTGCCGAATGAGTGAGGGCGAGACTTCACCACTAGAATAAGGCTCTCCAGCGTCTCATCAGACAGACATAATCTCTGGTCAGTCCTGTGCTTTTTCACCCCATTTTGCCATTGAAAAAAACAATGCCAAACATGTGAATTGATAAAAATAAAAAAATAAAAAAATAAAAAAAATTTTGTTTACTTTTTTTTATTTATGAAAATCGTAGTCTTGACACGGATAGCGGAATGGCGTATTTTTTGCAGAAAATCGTAATAAATTACGCCAAAATCGTAAGGGTAAACAGGTCAGCCACTTGTTAATTGTTTCTTGTTCACAAAAGCACTAATCAAAAAATTGCTTCAGGGGTAAAAGGAGAAACAGAATCCGTTAGTCGCCTCTTACGACATGCTGGGGAGCATCGGGTAAATTCTTCCCCCTAACCCGCGGGGGGGTAGGTACATTTTCAGAGGTTATGAAAAAAACCAGGTTTTAACAAGAAGAGCAAACGCTCGATCGAGTCACTTTCGCAGTTCTGAATATTATATGAGGCATCAGATGGACAGGAAGAAATTGCTATTCACAACACAATGAGTCACGTTCACATAAAATTTGAGCCCGGTCACTTTTATAGTTTCCGAGAAAAGCCCAACGTTAAGTTGTGTGTTGCCGAACAGAAAAGGCTAGTTATCTCCCTTGTTTTTCTGATAACGTTCGTAAAAGGCTACAGATGTAAATACTTTGATGTAAAGAATAATCCTACAAAGTTTCAATCACATCCGATGAACTTTGTCAAAGATATAAAATGTCTAATTTTTCCTTTGACGCTGACCTGTGACCTTGAAAAAGGTCAAAGGTCAACGAAACCATCGTTAAAGTGTAGAGGTCATTGGAGGTCACGACTAAACAAAATATGAGCCCGATCGCTTTGATAGTTTCCGAGAAAAGTCCAACGTTAAGGTGGTGTCTACGGACGGACGGCCGGACGGCCGGCCGGACAGACTAACACTGACCGATTACATAGAGTCACTTTTTCTCAAGTGACTCAAAAATGAGGAAGTCTTAAACGACGGGTTCCACTGTATTGGTTTTCATTCAAACACACACAGAGGAAGGCGTAACCAAACTTACCTGATCCAAATTGATCCAGGCTGGATGACAAACTTGACAATCAGAGAGATGGTCACATGTGATGCTTGCCAAATCTATCAGCAAACACAGCAAAAATAACATGCAAGGTGCATCAACAGCAGCAAAAACAAACAAAACACTGACATTTTAATACAAAAACAAACAAAACACTGACATTTTAAAACGAAAAATAAATGTACGGGCTTGAATACTCATGTTTAGCAGTATTGTGATTTTACCATGATATATGAAAAACCTCAAGCAACAAATTTGTGTGTACAATTGCATCGATATCCCCTCTGTGTCTGTGTGTGTCTGTGTGTGCACGCGCGTCTATGCTTGTTACATTTATACGGTACACACCTTCATCTTTGTATCGCTTGTCTCACATTGAGACACGGCGCAAAAATATGATTAAAATAAGAACAAATACTTTGTCTGTCTTTACAAAACAAAATTCTACCTTTAGCACACACACACACACACACACTAAAGTGACTGACATACAGACCATACTTTTTGTTGCCTTGTCATCATAAACAAACTTTTTTTTTTTTTTGGGGGGGGGGCTTATCATCTCAGTGAGAACTGAGCACTGTGTGACTGACTGTGCTCAAAGTAATCATCTCACTAGACAACATATTGTTTTAGATCAGCTTACTGGGAATAACAGACAAAAGGAGGGAATGGGATATGGCTAGTATACCCAAGAACTAACAAGCAAAATTAGCTTCACAAGGAAACTTGAAAACCTAAATGGCACAAATAGTGCGAAAACTGAAGAAGAGGTCATTTCAAGGCTTAATGCAACCTTCCACAAGTTACATGCAATGTCACAGATTAAACGACCAATTTACCACCCTATGGGATATGTTTACCACCCTATGGGATATGTTTACCACCCTATGGGATATGTTTACCACCCTATGTAAAATGTTTCTTGTAACCGAATGCTTTCAATTTTCCCCGAGTGTTGTATTTGGCCTGTTGTATCTGACTGCCCACATGTTCCAAAAGATGAAGCTGGTTCCCTCCCCTACTTGCAGCTGTGGTCTGGAGGATCCAACCACAGACCACATCCACCAGAGATGCCCCATCATGCATCTTGGAAAGCCTAAGAAAAACCGTGTGAACAACTGCTGTCCCCCTCCCCTGCCAGCTGTTCAGAGGAAAGGAGGACCCAAAGAAGACAGTATCATTTGTCTTGCTGTCCAGGCTGACTACATGGGTGTTACTGGGAAAAATCAAAAAACCTGAAAGGCAGGGGTCCAAAATGCTCAAGTTTGAAAGAAAGTTTCTGGACACCGACGAAACCAAATCATAATAAGCAAGATGGCGGCAAATCCAAGGGAGCGAACCGAGAAAGCACGCGAACCGGTGTCAAAAGTCGGATCGGAACCGCTGCTCGTTATTTCAACTTAGCGAAACGAAGCTTTTTTTTTTTCTTTTTTTTTTGAAAACCCGGAAAACCGGAATTTCCGGCTTCAGATTTTTTCAAAAACCGGAAATCCGGCAAAAGCCGGAAGAGTAACACCCATGTGACTATATAGACGTGTGATCGACAAGAAGGAGAAGCACAGAGGAGAAGACCCCCCCAATTTCTTCTCTTTTAAGACCTTTTTTCATTTATAGCCCTGTAAATTTACCCCCATTTGTTTTATTTTATTTTTTTTCTCGGGCGGGGATGTAGCTCAGTCGGTAGCGCGCTTGATTTGTATCCAGTTGGCCGCTGTCAGCGCAAGTTCGTCCCCACGTTCGGCGAGAGATTTATTTCTCAGAGTCAACCTTGTGTGCAGACTCTTCTCGGTGATGTCCCAACACCCCCGTGTGTACACGCAAGCACAAGACCAAGTGCGCACGAAAAAGATCCTGTAATCCATGTCAGAGTTCGGTGGGTTATAGAAACACGAAAATACCCAGCATGCTTCCTCCGAAAGCAGCGTATGGCTGCCTAAATGGCGGGGTAAAAACGGTCATACACATAAAAGCCGTGGGAGTTTCAGCCCATGAACGAACAAACAAAATACTGTACCCCCATTTTAAGAAACCCTCCTTTTAAGACCCGATTTTCTCAGATTTGTGGAAGTCTTACAAGAGAGGTTCCACTGTATCTGGCCTGTTGGTTACATTTTGAGATCTTCTTCTTCTTGTCGATCACTACATTTTGAGATGAAGAACAATTAAGAGACAAAAGCACTCACAGCTCTCCAGACTGTCGCCACGGCGCAGAGCCTTCCACACATCCCTCACCTTCTTCACCAAGTGCGAGTGCTTGCGGCTGTGAAAATGAATTTTACGACGACTCTTCGTGTAACCTTGGTCACACACTTTACACTGCTGGAAATTTTCCAGGACACATGCAACTTTATGCACAGCAAGGTTCTCCTAAAAATAAAAACATTAAAACTGGTGAGAACAAAAAAAGTGTCACAAAAAATGTACATAAATTAAAAATGTTCAGATAATAATTTATTAACAGGTTCACTTTCAAAATCAACAAGTCGATCCATTCTACTCCGGATGATCAGATTACCGTACTTTCCGGGTCATAAGGCGGAGTTTGACCCCTGATAACGAAGCCCCTAATCCGTGTATGAAATAGGAAAAAAATCAAAGAGACCGCCTGAGTACCAGTCAAACAACTTGTGATAATGCATGTTTCAGCTACTAGGTACTACCCTGGCCAAGTTTCCTCTCAAGACATCAAAGGGGAACCACCTCTCATAGCAAAAACTGGGTCATTGACCCCTGGGAAGAAGGTCAGTGTCTAAACAAGGCAACCCAGCTATCACAATGGACCTGCCTTTGATCTCCCCGCACACACAGAGCACACATATTTCCACTCTGTATTCTTCCTTTGATGTGCATCTTATTTTCATTCTTCGACCACAAGCTTGCTGTTCCAAACACACATTTAAAAGATGCTTTTAAGCAAGAGTTCAGATAAGGCCCCCCCAAAAAAAGTTGTATGTTTCTGGTCACCCGACCCTACCTACTTTTTTCGCGCCGACCCTAGACTTTTTTTTAATTGCTTTTGTAAAAAAAAAAAGCACAAAAAAAGCGTCATAACAAAAGTAACAGACGGCAGACGACACAAGGGGGATAACCCCTCATCCCTTTTGTCTCATTTGTTTTGTAATGTGTTGTCTTTCTCTTTGTATAGCAAGTCCAGTCTCTTTGCGTCACTGTATAGTTATTTTCTACCCTGACAAAAAACAAAAACAATAAAATAAAATAAAATAAAATCCCTACCTACCTACCCTATTTTTTGTGGCCATGTTACCAGAAACATACAACTCTTTTTTTTCTCCCTAAACAAACACCAATATAAGTATTATAATAGTGCAATTTAATTGTTAGTATGTGGCTGTCATCATCTGCTTTCACTGCAGCGGAGAGACAAAGGCGAAAGTCGCTTGTTCATTTCAATGCTCGTTATTCTCTCAGGTGCCAGGAGACTGGTTTCAAATAACTCTCACTTACTCTACTACACATACTGTAAACATTTAGGGCGCTTACTTCCCTTTGTTAATCAGATCTTTAAAATTCTTGTCTCTGTCTTACCTGGGTGAAGAAATGGCGCTGACAGAAAGGACAGCGGTGTGGGTGGCAGACTTTATCGTGTGCTGCTTTCTCCGCCTTGTCTGGGGTTCGGAACTTGCAGAAAGTACAATTGTAGAACTTGTGGCTAGCTTTCTTCCCCCTTGGTGGGCGATCTGGCTCGCCTACAGTCTCACTCTTCGCATCTGCCTCAGCCTTCATCTTCACGTCTCTCTGACCAGCTGCGTTCTTTGTCATCTTGTGCTGAGAAGTCTTCTTTGAAACACCTACAACAACAAAAGTTTCACAAGTCAAAGGTAAAATTGTGTTTACCCTCCTCCTGTTTTTCTTCCCCTTTTTGGTTCTGTGCCTCTTTTCCTTTTGGGTTCCCGTTTACTTGTTTTTATTCCTACATCCTGTAGTACCGTAAAATCCCTAGCATAAGCCCCCCCCCCCCCCCCCCCCCCCCCCTGTGCACAGATTTAGGGCAAAATTGGGGGGTGGGCGTTTGCTAGGGATAGACCCCTTTGCACAAAGTAAGTTTTGTGCTCAACCGTGTAATTGAGTGAATACAAACCCCGAAAGCATGTAAGTTAGGTCATGTGAGTAGAAGTGAAGGAAAAAAGAAACAAGAGGCGAAGCCATCAAGGCTCACGTAAGAAATCGACAAACAGTAACACAAACTCAATCATTCCGTCACACATACACACACACACACACACACACATACACACACACACACACACACACACAGAGAGAAAGAGCATAGGTGAAACTGTGCAAGAAAGCGAGACACTAGATCTAGATCTGTCTGTCTGCATGTAGCCTACTTACAGGACACGACTGCCAACTAGTCTCGGCGCGCTCAAAATAATAATGACCGAGACTTTCAGTACTTCCTTCGCGTGACGTCTAACCCTCTTACGTCATAATGTGACGTCAATGTAATGTGACGTCTTCAAATGTTAGAGTTTCTACTACAGACATACACACACACGCACAAACGCACAGACAGACAAAGTTACGATCGCATAGGCTACACTTCGTGAGCCAAAAAGGACTTTGAGGCAAAGAAGGCCAACCATGAGAGAGAGAGAGAGAGAGAGACAAAGAGAGAGAGAGAAAGGGAGACAGAGAGAGATAGAGAGAGAGATAGAGAGAGAGAAAGAGAGAGAGAAAAAGAGAGAGAGAAAGAGAGAGAAAAAGAGAGAGAGAGAGAGAGAGAGAAAGAGAGAGAGAGAGAGAGAGAGAGAGAGAGAGAGAGAGAGAGAGAGAGAGAGAGAGAGAGAGAGAGAGAGAGAGAGAAGGACTGGCTCTTCTGAAAACAACACGAGCCTAGTCATTCATATAAATTTATAAAGTAAAAAGAAAATCGCCAGACCTTTTCAAGGACAAACAATAACAACACAATTCCGGGAAAAAGAAACTTGATGAAATGTCGAAATGTCAACACCAATGAAGCCCTTTCTTTCTGTACAGGGAAGAAATTACACGATCGTCTTTGGAAATGAAACGTTAACTGAACTTGGATTTTGTCTTCAAAAGGCCCAATCTTTCTGAGAAAGAAAAGCCCACAACCTTAGGAAAAAAAGAGAAGAGAAACTCGAAAAAACATGAACGATGGGTGGGAGTGAGGAGAGGGGACAAAGAATAAGAAAAAAGGAAAGAAACACGAAAAGGTAAAGAAAGGGGAAAAAGATGACTTTTAGTTTTAGAACAGTCTGCACAAATCCTAGTGAAAGTGAGCCTATACTTATAGTCTCTTTGAAAAAAGCAGGGTGGGCGTTTGCTAGGTAGTTACCCCTGTGCACAACTTTTGGCCAAAAGTGGGGGGTGGGCGTTTGCTAGATGGTGGGCTTATGCTAGGGATTTTACGGTAGCCTCCATAGGCAATAAATAAATTTGTCATCATTTTCACGAGTTTTCATTCACAAGCACCTGGGAAATAAATCTCATGATCCCCAGGCAATAAATCTCCGGTTACCATAGTTGCAGGAAGCAGGTTATACATGGATAATCAAAAGCAAACCCAATAGAAACGCTCGGGGTTTCTTCGGCTCTTTTCATTGGTGTTTCCCCAGACCTAAACAGACGACACGACACTGATTTGCAAAGTTCCAAAAACGAACTGGCAAACTGGCAAAAGTAAACAAAAAACAAACTACTTCATGAAAGGTCATGAATACATTCATCAAAAACAAATGAAACCTAGCGATATGTTTTGTCTTCTTACAGAGTCATGGAGTGCGTGTATCTGTGTTTCGATACACAGACGTTCGGAGAAACACGAACGTCAAGTTCAAGTAAAACGACACCTGACACACACATTTTGACCCGTGCACAAGACGTTGTATTGATAAACGAAGCACAAATAAGAAACAATAATAAAAGCAAAGAAAATAGCAACAAGATATGCAAACATCTAACAAACCCGAGCAAGCAGAATGACAGGTCTAATGAAAACCAAAGAGGTACCGAGTCGGAAACAAGATCGTGATTCTTTCCTTCGCTGCAGGATGCAAATCTTCTGTGACCTTTGACCAAACGTAGCTTCCATATTCGATCACTCAGCTTAATATTTAGAACAGAAAGCCGAGGGGGTGGAATACCGAGATGAACCTACAGAACTGTGCATCCTCAAACCTGACAATATTCATCCCAACATTTAAATGAACTCACAGAAAGTTGCTTTCACACGCGCCATCTTTGATTGCCAGTGGTTATCAAACCGGGACTCGTGTGGTTATCAGCACGGAACCCGTGTTTCAAAGCATGGCTCCCTGGGTTGATTGTGCACTTATTTTCTCACAACCAAAATGATGACAAAAACGATGTTTGATGGTTTGTTGACAGACCAGCTTTTTTGTCAGTCCTCGGGGGGCATATCGACTTTTGTTTCATATTTATTGACATCTTATAGCGTCCATTTATGTATGTTGTCTTTGTCTGGGCAAGTATACAAGAAATATTTTCTTTTGAACTTTATTTGTCTAACCCAGTCATTTTGTTGTTTAGATATAACAATAAACATGCTATACAGTGGAACCCCCTTTTAAGACATCCAAAAATCTGAGAAAATCAGGTCTTAAAAAGGAGGGAGTCTTAAATTAAAATGGGGGTAATTCTACAGAGGTCATGAACAAAAGGTCTGAGAAAACATGGTCTTAAAAAGGAGGGAGTCTTAAAATGGAGGTAATTTTACAGAGGTCATGAACAAAACGTCTGAGAAAACATGGTCTTAAAAAGGAGGGAGTCTTAAATTGGGGATTCCACTGTATTTCTAAACTAAAGCCAGTGCTAAGACTGGATGATCACAAACTGAAGACGCCAGACAGATCATTATACTCACCTTTAGGCGGAACTTTACATGGGGTCTTGTGTTTCTTTGGGCGACCTCTTTTCTTCTTACTCCCTTCGCCGCTGCCATCTTGCTTTGAGTCCACTTGAAGCATGGATTGTTGACTGGGGTATTTGCCAGGCAATTCTCGTGAGGCTTTGTTAAGAGTGCCTGCACCTGACAACAGATTAGCGCTCTCTGCACCCTGATTTAGTGTAGATTGGTCAGCCTGAAAACTTTGTTCCAGTAAGCTTTGAACTGCACACTCTGTTTCATCCATCTGACAACCTGGTTCATCACCTTCTGGATAAGGGTTTGTGTGGGACTGGTAGCATGTTTCGCTGTTGTACCTGCTGGCGCCATCGCAACATGTAGCACTCGTAGATGGATAATTATCAGACCATTCCGTCTCTTCAGGGCGAATTTCAGCCATCCTAGCACAAACCTCCAACATATCTCCCAGTGTTTCGTTGTCAACTCTTTCGTTGTCTGCAATCTCGAGACTGGCAAAAACCAAGCCATTGCCAGGACCGTGCGTGAGCTTGTCAGTCTGTGTTTCTCTGTTGTAAGGTTTAGGTTCATCATCTGCGCAAGGTTTATTCAAGCAGACTTCATCATAGTCATGATATGAGCAAGTTGAAGCAGTGTCCCAGCCTGGAGAAGCGAGGCAGTCATCATTACTACTGATCTCTGAAGGTACAGGAAGGCGTGAAAGATCAGCAGTTTCTCCGAAGGCTCTTACAGGACTGCTACTGATGCAGCACTGCGGTAACTGCTCCAGAACGACGACCGGGGCTTTGAGCTTTTTGACCGAGTTGAACTTTTCTGTGGCAGGGCTGCTCCCAGCACTTGTCGGCACTATAGTACAGTCATCACTGTTCAAAGGGGTGTTTCGGGAATGCTCCAGGGTCTTGCTGTAACGCTGGGGTGTGACCGAATCCGCACTAGAGTCCGATGAGTCTAAGGATTTTGAAACCTGAGCAGCAGATACCTGTGCCACATACTGTCTGCTGTTCCTGCCACCATATTTTGGATTGGGGGAAGATTTTTTAGCAGAAGAAAATAGCCCTGTCAGTGCTAGTGATATTCGCTGGCTCCTTGCAGCGAATGGGCTTTCATCCTCATAGGGAAAAGGCTCAAGCTTGTTCTGTGCTCTAACAAGAGAAAAGCCACAAGCAGCTTTCCTGCATTTCAAACGTCTCTGCTCCCTAGAAAATCGGATGAACTTTTCATCTTTCTCAGCTTTCTTTATTTGCAGCCTGACTGATCTTCGAAGACTGGCCATTAGGTATGGTTTTGCAATGGACAAGCTAAGCTAATGCTGTCCGAGAAAGGTGACTGCTTCAGGTTGTTCCCCTGGCACAGTAATAGGCTTCAAGCCAAGATGAAGCCTGGTCCTATGTGCCAAATCTGAAGAAAATAACAAAACAACAAGAAGAGCAAACGCTCGATCGAGTCACTTTCGCAGTTCTGAATATTATATGAGGCATCAGATGGACAGGAAGAAATTGCTATTCACAACACAATACAGATGTAAATAATTTGATGTAAAGAATAATCCTATAAAGTTTGAATCAAATCCGATGAATAGTTTCAGAGATATGATATTTCAATTTTTTTCCTTCAAGACATACCTGTGACCTTGAAAAAGGTCAAAGGTCACCAAAGCAGACGTCAAAGTGTAGAGGTCACTGGGAGTCACGTTCACATAAAATTTGAGCCCGGTCACTTTTATAGTTTCCGAGAAAAGCCCAACGTTAAGTTGTGTGTTGCCGAACAGAAAAGGCTAGTTATCTCCCTTGTTTTTCTGATAACGTTCGTAAAAGGCTACAGATGTAAATACTTTGATGTAAAGAATAATCCTACAAAGTTTCAATCACATCCGATGAACTTTGTCAAAGATATAAAATGTCTAATTTTTCCTTTGACGCTGACCTGTGACCTTGAAAAAGGTCAAAGGTCAACGAAACCATCGTTAAAGTGTAGAGGTCATTGGAGGTCACGACTAAACAAAATATGAGCCGGATCGCTTTGATAGTTTCCGAGAAAAGTCCAACGTTAAGGTGGTGTCTACGGACGGCCGGCCGGACGGACGGCCGGCCGGCCGGCCGGACAGACTAACACTGACCGATTACATAGAGTCACTTTTTCTCAAGTGACTCAAAAACCGGATTCTTAATGCTCTGCAGACTGTATCATCTTAGGCAAACAAATAAAAAATAGTCTGTTTACGGTAACCCGACCGACCCTATTTTTTTCGCGCGACCCTAGACTTTTTTTTGGCATTTGGGGAAAAAAAAAAAAAAATCTGGTTTTTTTTGCCAAATAACGTAAAAATATGGTATTTTGGAAAAAAAAAAATTCCCGACCTACCGACCCTATTTTTTTGGCCTATGTGACCGTAAACAGACTTTTTTTTTTGGCCTTACCGTCTATTATAAAATTGTCAAAGATGTAGCTTGACACACAGGAGGCTGCAACAAAATTCTCAAACATGATGATTTGTTAAGTATATGTACCTGCTTCCATGAAGATCTAAAGTAAATAAATAAAATAATGCCCCCCCCCCCCCACACACACACACACACACACTGAGTGGCCGTGAAACAAATGAAAACCTTTTTTTGTTTCCTTTAGTATTTTTTCTCAGCTGTCCGGTAAACGCTTGACCCTGCTTTTGATGAAGAAGTTTCACGAAGAAAAATGATTTTAAAAAACCTGAATTCGCCACCAGGTCAAGTCAGTAACTGACTCGGTTCCAGAGCAACACGGGATCACTGGCTCCGAGGCTAGGACGGCCAAGGTGAAGGTCAGGTAACTCGTGTGTCCACACTGGCATTGATACGCACGTGGACTCACGAACGTTTTTCATACCTGGCAGACTAGACTTCTAAAACTACAAGTTCACAAGAGTGAGTTTACTTCCTTGCCTGACTGATTTAAAGGGGATGGCGGGGGTGAGAGTAGGGGATGGGGAGGGAGGAACTGCTGCGCCGGAGAAGGGGGGGCCAGATTAGCCTTCCCGCGGCGCCGTTTCCAGGAAAGCTCTGTCTTGACACAAACTACAGAGTGTAAATTCCGTTGAACATCCCAACCGTTTTAACGGAAAATATAATTCAAATGCACATAACATGTTACTAACAAAAACTTACTCCTGGGGCAGTCCTCTTCCCACAACTTTGCATCGCACGTAACTTGCGGACTTGCGACCATTCGTCTTTTCTGTCACGTGGTGATCGACGCACCGCCCTCGAGTTCTTTCCACCAATCACAGTCAGCCTCTCACAAAGGCACGACGGATGCAAGGTGACGAAGGTCGGGGATAATTCCGGCCATGTCAGTTTTGGTTGCTTTTTTTTTTGGGGGGGGGGGGGGGGGGTGGGGGGTGGGGGGGGGGGGGGAAGGCTTTTCTTGATTTCATGCTTTGGCAAAGCATTTGGAGCTATTTTGTTATAATTGTTGTGGCCATCGTAATCAGCAGCAGCAGCTGCAGCAATTCTTGTTCTCATTTATATCATTGGCGGTATCAGGGGCGGATCACATCATTTTTAGGGGGGGGGGGGGGGGGGGGGGCGGGTTCCAAATTTCTTTTGGGGACAATTCGACGATGTGAAGCGTCACAGGGCGCGAAGCGTTCGAAGCTCCTGGGGGAACTGAATGTTGATAAAAACAAGGAACAGTGGAGGCGGGGTGCAATCTGAGCCAAGAAACGTCCCCTTATACATTTTCCAAAAAGTAAATTTAAGAAGACAAATTTAGATCAAAACAAGGACAATTGATCGACCTGGTGCAACCTGAGCTAACAATTACCCAACTAATTTCCAAAACCGTCACTCAGAAGACAAAGGCCGGCTCCTTGGGGGTCCGGGTGCATGCCCCCCCCCCCCCCCCCCCCCCGGAACATTGTGATAAGAATCAAGGAAAATGGAGCAATCTGAGCCATCATTTTTTCTTTATTCGCAATTTTTTTTAAATTTTTTTTTTTTTTAGGCTACGGGGGTATCACCGGTATTCTGACATGATAAAGAAGGCTGCGCCACTACTGCAGGGACATAACCACCCAATCTCTTTAAAACCTATTCAGCCGGCAAATAGCCAGAGTGTTTTCCCTTGGAACACGTGCCGCAAGACGGTGTCTCGGTCATCTGCATATTTAATTTGATAATGATATGATACTGTTTGCCCTTTATTCTTTTCTTTGTTTTACTTAAACGGATCTTGTGTGTGTGTGTGTGTGTGTGTGTTGTGTTGTGTTGTGTGTGTGTGTGTGTGTGTGTGCAGTGTCTGCCTGGCTGTCTGTCTGCACGGTCTGTCAGTGTGTGCAGGTGCGTGTTGGCCTCGTGTGTGTGTTGGCTCAGAGATCAACAGTATCTCTGGTTGGCTCGTTCCTTCTTCTTCCTTCTGCATCCTGAACTCAGGTCAAAATGAGTTCCTTCCCTTCGGGTCTCATGTAGACTGACTTGAGCGATAGCGTGGACCGATGATTATCAGTTTGTGGTGATATAAACGAATGAAAAAATATATATATAAAAAAATTCGGAAAACAAGTCGCGTAAGCAAAATTATTGTATTTAGTCAATCCGTCGACTAATGAAACTGAACGCACTGCAACTTTTCACCAAGACGGCACTGGGTAGGTTCACCAAATCCCTCAGTGCGGCCGAGAAAGCACTCAGTGACACATTGTATGAAGATCATGTATCTTTTTATTAGTCGTGCCTACAGGGAGTGGCCGGCTGTCGATCGTTTGAAACAACAGCAGGTATTCATTATCATTTCCTTAATCCCAAAACATATAAATACAAGAAAATTGGTTGATTAAAATCAACATGGCCGAAGCAATGTATTACAATCCTGCTTGGCCAGAAAGTCAAATAGTAGACAGTAATTCCGAACAGGTAGCTGGGTATACAATCCGATGTGACACGGATTTGTGTACGAAAACCGACGAAACACATCAAACATGCGACTATAGCGATCCTGTACAAAATCAAAAACTCACTAGTAGCCATCGCCGCAGCGGCGTACACCCGTCTCCCTCTGACCCTCGAACACGGGGAGCTGGCCGGCTGCACCAGGAGTGCGCCTTCCACCCAGCCCTTTCAAACACATTTTTCACACGCACCATATCCGAATGGAATAAGTTATCAACATTAATATCATCAGCACCCTCCTTGGGGTCGTTTCACTCCCGTCTCGGCGGCAGTCTCCTGCACATGGTCGGGCATGAGAGTCCCTTGAACGCACTCTCCCCTGTACATAGTTTTAACCTCCCCACCTTTTTAATCTCCCTGTTTGCCGGAGCTAGCCACTCTTGGTAACAGTGACTCAACCGCAGAACTCTGAGACGTTCGCAAGAACCCACTCCTCGACGGAAGAAGAAGAAGAACACGTTGTCTTCACTGAGGCGCTGGCGACAGACTGAGAAGAAGTCCTGGTCAGTCTTTATTTGTATGAAAATTTGAAAATCCTTTGGCTTGGGCCGGAAGGATGCCATTGAAGAATATGAGTAAATAAGACTAGTGTCAAGAACGTTACACACACACTCAAAGTCACTTGTGTTCAAATGGCCGATCATAGGCCCAATGGGTTTTTTCTCAGAGAAAACGAAATTCAAAAAACAAGGGCACTACCAACCAAAACAAATTTTCTTGCGTAAAAAACTAACTGTGGGGGAAGGGAGCTTCAAAGGTTTAAACAAAAACAAATAAACATTTTAACACACATGTTATTCCAAAAAAATAAACTGTGGGGGGAAGTTACCTTCAAAGGTTTAAAAACAAAACTTTCCCAAGCGGGGAATCGAACCCCGGCCGTCGCGGTGAGAGCGCGAAATCCTAACCACTAGACCACTTGGGAAGCTGTGAAGCATCGTGAAAGTAAAGTTCAGTAATGACCCGTTCGATTTCGGTGGCGAGTAAGGTATGGGCTTTACTAAGGATTACAATCCTGCTTGGCCAGAAAGTCAAAAAGTAGACAGTAATACCGAACAGGAAGCTGGGTATACAATCCGATGTGACACGGATTTGTGTACGAAAACCGACGATACACATCAACACGTTGTCTTCACTGAGGCGCTGGCTGAGAAGTCCTGTCCAGTCTTTATTTGTATGAAAATTTGAAAATCCCTTAGCTTGTACCGGAAGGATGCCAATGAAGAATATGATTAAATAAGTGTCGAGAACGTTACACACACACTCAAATTCACTTGTGTTCAAATGGCCGATCATAGGCCCAATGTTTTTTTTCTCAGAGAAAACGAAATTCAAAAAGCAAGGGCACTACTAACCAGAAAAGTAGAAAAGTAACTGTGGGGGGGAAGGGAGGTTCAAAGGCTAAAAGAACAAAACCCCATTCTAAAACACATATTCTTCAGTAGAAAATTCATTTTGGGGAAATAGAACTGAAAGAAAAATATTACTTTCCCAAGCGGGGAATCGAACCCCGGCCGTCGCGGTGAGAGCGCGAAATCCTAACCACTAGACCACTTGGGAAGCTGTGAAGCAACGTGAAAGTAAAGTTCAGTAATCACCCGTTCGATTTCGGTTTATTTGTTTGTTTGTTTATTTGTTGCTTAACGTCCAGCCGACTACGCAGAGCCATATCAGGACGAGGAAGGGGGGGTTGAAGGGGGCCACTTGTCAAGCGATTCCTGTTTACAAATGCACTAACCCATTACTTGTGTCCCAGCAGGCTTTAGTAAAACTAAATTAATACCTACTGGAAGATTACCAGTTTCCAGTATGTTAAAATAGGCTTAACCTATCTACTGCTGGACTTACATCAGAACACTAACAGATTAAACTATACATGAATCGCGAGACAAGCGGCAAGAGAAGAGATTTTTGGAAAAAATACAGGTGAATGAGCAAGAAGGCAGAAAAAAGAAAAGAATTCATGAAGAAAAAGAGAGCATGACAGGAAAGAGGAACCAAAAATCTACCTAACAGCAAACTAGAAAGCTCCTGCGG
Source organism: Littorina saxatilis (assembly GCF_037325665.1). Taxonomy (NCBI): domain Eukaryota; kingdom Metazoa; phylum Mollusca; class Gastropoda; order Littorinimorpha; family Littorinidae; genus Littorina; species Littorina saxatilis. The sequence continues at coordinate 12,151,940 of NC_090245.1, forward strand.
TTCCAAAAACAGGAGGGGCCTTTAATTTCATAACCGCAGTGCCCCACTGCGGGATTCGATTTCGGTGGCGTGTCAGGTATGGGAGTTACTGAGGAGTACAATCCTGCTTGGCCAGAAAGTCAAATAGTAGACAGTAATACTGAATAGGAAGCTGGGTATACAATCCGATGTGACACGGATTTGTGTCCGAAAACCGACGATACGCATCAACACGTTGTCTTCACAGAGGCACTGGCGACAGACTGAGAAGAAGCCCTGTGCAGTCTTTATTTGTAAAATTAATGTGATGATCCTTTGGCTTGGGTCGGAAGGATGCCAAAAATTAATATGATTCATTAAGTGTCGAGAACGTTACACACACACACACACACACACACTCAAATTCATTTGTGTTCAGATGGCCGATCATAGGCCAAAAATTTTTTTCTCAGAGAAAACGAAATCAGTTTAAAAAGCAAGGGCACTACCAGCCAAAACATATTTTCTTGCGTAGAAAACTAAGTGTGGAGCTTTAAAGGTTTAAAAACAGAGAAAAAAACCACACATTCAAACACGCATGTTCTTCCGCAGAAAATAACTTGTGGGGAAAGGAACTTAAAGGTTAGAAAGACAAAAAAACTGACTTTCCCAAGCGGGGAATCGAACCCCGGCCGTCGCGATGAGAGCGCGAAATCCTAACCACTAGACCACTTGGGAAGCTGTGAAGCACGGTAAAAGTAAAGTTCAGTAATGACCTGTTCGATGTGGGTAGCGTGTTAGGTATGGGCTTTACTAAGGATTACAATCCTGCTTGGCCAGGAAGTCAAATGGGAGGCAGTTATATCGAATAGCACTTACCGCTATAGGTGTTTGAATTTTATGGCTGTGTTGGTTTAAGCGTGTTTTATTCAATTTCTCATACACACGTTTCAAACAATAACAACATTAAGAACGTTAACAAGCAGATTGCTTATGGACACGTTCTTGAAATGATAATCAATACACATTCCGATAGCAAAACATGGCGAACAAGTGATAGCTTCAACACTTATCTTGATAATCTTTCATGAAGCAATGTGAAAGTAAAGTTCAGTAATGACCCGTTCGATTTCGGTGGCGTGTCAGGTACGGGCTTTACTAATGGGCAGAATATACCTGCGCAGTTTCAGCGGCACAGACGACGCACGGCCTATTATTTATGCCGCGATAGGGATTATGACGAGTACTTGGCCTGTTTTCGTTGCATGAAAAGAAAGTCAAATAGTAGACAGTAATTCCGAACAGGTAGCTGTGAGGTCGAACAAAGAGCTAGAGACTGCTCAGGTATATTCTGCCCATTAGTAAAGCTCGTACCTGACACGCCACCGAAATCGAACGGGTGATTACTGAACTTTACTTTCACGTTGCTTCATAGCTTCCCAAGTGGTCTAGTGGTTAGGATTTCGCGCTCTCACCGCGACGGCCGGGGTTCGATTCACCGCTTGGGAAAGTCATTTTTTTTCTTTCAGTTCTATTTTCCCAAAATGAATTTTCTTCTGAAGAATAATTTATGTGTTTTAGAATGGGTTTTTGTTTTTTTAGCCTTTGAACCTCCCTTCCCCCACAGTTACTTTTCTACGCAAGAAAATGGGTTTTGGTTGGTAGTGCCTTTGCTTTTTGACTTTCGTTTTCTCTGAGAAAAAAAAAAGTAGGGACTATAATCGCCCACCTGAACACAAGGGACTTCGAGTGTGTGTGTAAAATTCTCCACACTTATTGACTCATATTCTACATTGGCATCCTTCCGGCCCAAGCCAACGGATTATCAAATTTATTTTACAAATAAAGACTGGACAGGGCTTCTTCTCCGTCTGTCACCAGCGCCTCAGTGAAGACAACGTGTTGATGTGTTTCGTCTGGTTTCCCCACACAAATCCGTGTCACATCGGATTGTAACCCAGCTTCCTGTTCGGTATTACTGTCTACTATTTGACTTTCTGACCAAGCAGGATTGTAAAGCCCATACCTGACACGCCACCGAAATCGAACGGGTCATTACTGAACTTTACTTTCACGTTGCCTCACAGCTTCCCAAGTGGTCTAGTGGTTAGGATTTCGCGCTCTCACCGCGACGGCCGGGGTTCGATTCCCCGTTTGGAATCTTATTTTCGTTTTTAAACCTTTGAAGTTAACTTACCCCACAGTTTATTTTTGACGGAAGAACACGTGTGTTTGAATGCGTGTTTTTTTTTCTCCGTGTTTAAACCTTTGAAGCTCCTGTGACAGTTTGTTTTTTACGCAAGAAAATGTGTTTTGGTTGGTAGTGCACTTGAATTTTGAATTTCGTTTTCTTTGAGAAAAAAACATTGGGCCTATGATCGGCCATCTGAACACAAGTAAATTTGAGTGTGTGTGTAACACTCTCGATTGACTAAATGTAATAATTTCGCTTTACGTGACTTGTCTTTCTGGGTTTGTTTGTTTGTTGTTTGCTGAAGAAGAATTCGCTGAAGCTTATAGAGTCTGCGGCAGAAGTAGGCTTGCAACAATGTTCAATATACACTTTTTACCCGCTATATATGCTATGTTGCGGCGTAGACTAGCTCAACTTGTCAACCGGGAGTATACTTTGGGAGTCAATCACAACTACCGTGACCTAGACCCGTACCACCGGTATACAGCTCTCTGGATGCGATCAAACCTAGAACCACAAGATCAGTGTTAGATGCCAAAGAAGAATATGATGAAATAAGTGTCACTGAACTGAGAATGTTATACACACACACACACACGAATTCTGTTGTGCTCAGGTGGCCGACCACCGCGACGGCCTGGGTTCGATTCCCCGCTTGGGAAAGTCTTTTTTTTTTCCTTCTAATCTTTAAGTTCTCTTTCCCTAAAAATTATTTTCTACCGAAGAATATGTGTGCTTGAATGTTTGTTTGTTTGTTTGTTTTTTAGCCTCTGAAGCTCCCTTCACCCACAGTTTGTTTTCTACGCAAGAAAATGTGTTTTGGTTGGTAGTGCCCCTGTTTTTTTAATGTCGTTTTCTCTGAGAACAAAGCGGGGAATCGAACCCCGGCCGTCGCGGTGAGAGCGCGAAATCCTAACCACTAGACCACTTGGGAAGCTGTGGTACCTCGGTGAAAGTAAAGTTCAGAAATGGGGTCAGCCAAAAATGCCCGGCCGCAGACCATTTAGTAGTCACACCTAAATTGACTGTTGGTACATATACAGTCTCTTTGTTCGACCCCCCACTACTGAATAGCCTGTTTATATCCAGACAAATATCAACACAGCCATATACTTCAAACACCTATAGTGAATGCTGTTCGATAAAGCTGCCTCCTAATTGACTTCCTGGCCAAGCAGGATTATAATCCTCATAAAGCCCATTCATAACACGCCACCGAAATCGAACGGGTCATAATAACTCAACTGTGTTCTCACCGTGCCTCACAGCTTCCCAAGTGGTCTAGTGGTTAGGATTTCGCGCTCTCATCGCGACGGCCGGGGTTCGATTCCCCGCTTGGGAAAGTCAGTTTTTTTGTCTTTCAGTTCTATTTCCCCAAAATGAATGTTCTACTGAAGAATATGTGTCTTAGAATGGGGTTTTGTTTAAACCTTTGAAGCTCCCTTCCCCCACAGTTAGTTTTCTACGCAAGAAAATGGGTTTTGGTTGGTAGTGCCCTTGCTTTTTGACTTTCGTTTTCTCTGAGAAAAAAAAAGTAGGGACTACAATCGCCCACCTGAACACAAGTGACTTCGAGTGTGTACGTGTAAAATTCTCGACACTTATTTTACTCATATTCTTCATTGGCATCCTTCCGGTCCAAGCCAACGGATCATCAAATTTATTTTACAAATAAAGACTGGACAGGGCTTCTTCTCAGTCTGTCACATGCAGCGCCTCAGTGAAGACAACGTGTTGATGTGTTTCGTCGGTTTTTGTACACAAATCCGTGTCACATCGGATTGTATACCCAGCTTCCTGTTCGGTATTACTGTCTGCTATTTGACTTTCTGGCCAAGCATGATTGTAATCCTCAGTAAAGCCCATACATCGAAATCGAACGGGTCATTACTGAACTTTACTTTCACGATGCTTCACAGCTTCCCAAGTGGTCTAGTGGTTAGGATTTCGCGCTCTCACCGCGACGGCCGGGGTTCGATTCCCCGCTTGGGAGATTTTTATTTTTATTTTTTTAAAATCATTTAAATTCCCTTCCCTAACAATTTGATTCTAGTCTTGATACCAAAACGCCATTTTTTTGTTGGTAAAGCCCTTGATTATTTAGTTGAACGTTAGGTGCTGTCTAACTTCTTCTTAACTGACTTTCTTCTTTCTCTTTCTGTCATCTTTTTTTTTTTACATTTTATGTTTTTAGTTGGGTTTTTTATGTGCTGATAAAAGACATAACGTCGAAACCGGTCCTTGTTATCTTGTTGTTCGTCTTCTCACCTGCAGTCTCTTGGTCCTAGTCAAACGAAAAAACCAGATTGGATCCATGATCGGCCACCTGGACACCAGTGAATTCGTGCGTGTGTGTAACATTCTCAAAACTTATTTAATCATATTCTTCATTGGCATCCTTTCGGCTTAAGCCAAAGGATCTTCAAATTCATGTTATAAATAAAGAAGGACAGGACTTTATTTCAGTCTGTCGCCAGCGCCTCAGAGAAGACAACGTGTTGACTTTTTTTTCATAACTCATAACTCATAACATTTATTGATCCAACAAAGGAAATTAAATTGGTCATCAGCACATATAGGTCATTAATTAATAATTATAAAAGAATAGGTTTTCCTACACAAATCAATGTTAAAACGGATTTTATACCCAGCTTTCTGTCTCTCACACCGTGACTAAGATTTGAATAGGGGGACGAACAAACATGTATAAAACAGACATTCCTCCTCAATCAAAAAATATTTCACAGAAAGGACAGACGAGGATAGGAACACGAGACGCGGACAGAAGACCGAACAATTTTCCTCCACCAACAGACGTAAGTGTGTACGTGCGTGTGAGTGTGTGTGTGAGAGTGTGAGTGTGTGTGTGTGTGTGTGTGTCCGTGTCACTGTGTGAATGTAAATGTGTGTTTGCGTGTATGTGTGTGTGTGCGTTCTTGTGAGCGTGTGTGTGTGTGTGTGGGTGTACACGGCGCTCTCGCGCGTGTTTGCGTACGCGCTTGTCTTTCAGTGTATGACATTTGTGTGTGTATGTGCGTGCGTGCGTGCGTGCGTGTGTGTGTGCTCTCGATAATGCGCGTGGTGTGACGCCGCTTGTGTTTGTTCCAAAAGACAGCAGCCCGTGGTGAGTGACTGGATGCTTACTTTATTATTGCAATAAGTTAAAAGGACAATACTTACACATCGAAATACACACAAAATATATCTTCTCTGAAAATAAACAACGATATGCATGTTCGGATCATCTGGGAACTATAGGATGACCAGATTTAGGCAAGACTGCAATCTCAACACAGCTAATGCAGCCAGTGTTGCTGAAAGTTGATAATGGCAAAAACACTAATTCACACAGAGGGAGACAGAGAGAGAGAGAGAGAGAGAGAGAGAGAGAGAGAGAGAGAGAGAGAGAGAGAGAGAGAGACAGAGAGACAGAGAGAGAGCAAGAGTGGGAGAGAGAGACAGAGAGAGTGAGAGAGAGAGAAGAGAGAGAGAGAGAAAGAGAGAGAGAGAGAAAGAGAGAGAGAGAGACAGAGAGAGAGAGAGACAGAGAGAGTGAGAGAGAGAGAGTGAGAGAGAGAGAGAGAGTAGAGAGAGTAGAGAGAGAGAGTAGAGAGAGTAGAGAGAGTAGAGAGAGAGAGAGAGAGATCTCAGAGAGGGGTGGGGGGGATAGATTGTAACAAATAAGTGTAAAGCAAAATACCTCTCAAAAGTAAGCAAATTAAGGCTGGAATTACTTTCACAGATACGAGCATTAAATAATGTGTCCCCTCCTTATCGAATCAAACGTTCAACGTAATTGTTTCTGTGAAAACTCGCACGACGTCCCGAATATATCTGTTTATTCCTGAGAAAAAAATCTGTTGTGGAAAAAATAAAAATTTCATTTCAATTTGTTCCTGCTGTTCTTGCTTTTATGTAAGCTACCGTTTGGGCCATCTCTGGAAATATATTTGGTTGGCACCCCCTTTTAATAAATAGTAGGGTCACAGCAAGTTTTGCTGTCTACTTTTTTTTTTTATCTAAGCTATGATTCAGTGGGATCTATTCTTTATCATTTGGATGCGTCGTTCTTTCGGACTGTCTTGGCATGGACGTAGTAATTAAATTACCACCCAATTTCGGCTTTTTATTTTTATTTGACTGTGAAGTGAACAGAAAAATGACATCTCCCCTCATCGCCAGTCTCCATGCAGTCCCCACTTTCTTGTACCCCCTCCTCTCTAGATAGTTACAAAAGAGAAGCAGAGAAGCATTGACAGATATAGCTGAGGTCTGAATTGTGAGGGAAACGTACTGGTGTATTCTCTGAAAAGTGGTTTGACACAACCATGAAGCGAAAATATCTTTCTGGGAAGAGGGTAACCCAGAACACAATTGAGGGTTCCATAGGTAGCTTACTTTGGGAATCAGGGCCGGACCAAGTTCGTTTGAGGGGGGGGTTCCAACCGAAGGCAGGGGTCCAAAGTCCACATTTTTTTTTCTCTGAGAGGTACATTGGATGGCCAGGGGGGAGGGGGGGTTCCGGAACCCCAGGAACCCCCCCCCCCCCAGATCCGGCCCTGGGAATGTAACCGTGCAAGAAAAAGACAAACAAAAATAGAAAATAGAATATGATGATTTACAACATATAACACTTGACTAGTTGGCTGTGGCACATTCCGTAAGGGTTGTTTTCATTGCATCTAGATATTTCTTTTGAGATATATTGTAGGACAATCTGGCAGATTGTTTTAGTATACCCTTGGGATTGCCGTTTTGTGCTCTATGTCCTTTCTTGATTAAAAATAAATAAATAAATAAATAGCGTAATACAAAGACGTGAGACTTTTGTCGCGTAAATAGGAATATATCAGAGAAAAGTATCAATCCTTAAATCTTACTCAGACAAGTAAACAAAATATACGAAAAATTTCGCATAAAAATGAGACAAAAACTGTACAAATCGCAAATCACGCGATAACGCAGCATATGGCATTTTGAAACAAGAAAGACTGACAACATGGTATAGGCTATACTGAGATAGGTCAGTAACACAAATTTCCAAAGTGATCACCTTGTCTACTCACTCAGTAAGTACCGACTGCGAATAAAAGCCTCCGGGTGTGTACATAAATACATAATGCCATATAGAACGGCCTTGCTGTTTTTCTTTCACTCAAGGCTACAAATGTACAAGTTTGTCTCACGGAGACTAAACTGAGACAATGCGGAAACAATCTCAAACGTTCATCTGGGAAGAAAACTGTGCCTGGCAGTGCAAAGTAGCTTTCGGAATAATTAGTCAAACCAAAACCCAACACGCTATTAGATTTAAACAGATAAGAAAAAGAAGAAGAAGAAGAAAAAAGAAGAAATTAGATGCACTAGACACTGAATATCAAGGACCCCTCAACCCTGTGGAGTATTGTTTTTGTGTGTGCAGGGACAAAGAATAAGAAAACCAAAAGCCAGGAAAAAAGAACACTGCTGATTAAATTTGCTTTGTTTTTAATATGCGGCTATCACCAAGGCCCCTGCACCACTAAATATTTTGCGAAAGAATCATTGTGCAGGCCAGACCCCTTCCCGCTACAGACACTACGAGGGGCACCCCTTCTTTTCAAGTCAGAGGACCAAAGACTGATGTATTGAGGGAACAAGCAAGTCTTTTAATGCCTTGAATCTTTTACTTTTTTTTCGACATTTGTCTACTTGTATGGTCAATAACGCATAGATATGACCATCACCCTGAGCACCGAATTAGCAGTTATCTACCCAGACAACAAAGATCTGAAGAAGAAAAGAAAAATCAAGCAAAAAAAAAAATTGGAAAAAAATGTATATGGCCAAAAAAAAAGAAGAAATAAGTGCAGACCATGTTCTAGTTAGTACTACCAACCCTGTGTGTGCTTATTTTTTTATAATTTGTTTTTTAGGTTTGCTTCCCTGGTTTTTAATATATACTCGGTTAAAACACCAAAGCAGGTTAGCCACCATAAACGCTCAGAAAGACGAAGGTGAAACAGCTCAGCCCATGTGATGGGAGTTCAGTATGGAATCCTGTCTTTGCCACAATTTGACGATGAAATCTTTTGTTGGCACAATGTTGCCATTTTTTGCTTTGTTTTAGTTCATAAACTCACTTGGCAACTGTTTTCTGTCATTTTTGGTCAATACAAATATTTACTTCGGTTCTAATGACATGCAGACAGGATTCCATTTACTCATGAATAAAAAACACTATAAAAAAAAACCACTGCGACGAACACTAAACATAACACAGGTATGTCGAAACACAACATTATATGTTTTCGTCCCTCGTGTGTAGTGACAAGATGAGGGAGAAAAAGCTTGCCATAGATTTGCATGAAAACGGGAAATACAATGGGAATGGGTTTGTGGATGTTAGAAGTGAGGAAGCACAATTTATTTTAATTGGTGGTGGGGGGGGGGGGGATGGTTGGGAAGGAAGGTAGTGGATGTTAAGTGGAGGGGGGGGAGCAATAGCAAAGCAACAAACTGTTGTGTAATGCCGAAAACAGACGAAAATACCGAGTTGTGATCCGACCAGTGCAAGACACAAACACAGAGTGAGCAAAACAGACAAGTGCAGTAGACTACACCGTTGGCCCCAAAACGTTGGCGTGGGTATCCCAGGAAAAGTGGGAAATGAGGGAAAAAAGGAAAACGTCGTCACAGAAACACACCGCCACCCAAAATACAATCCCATATCCAAGCACCACCACCAGACAGCACAAGTGTGTAGGAGATTTTTATTTCTTGATTATGCAGCATGGCTACTTTACAATGAAACAAAGCAAGTCGGGCACAGATAGAACATTCCTGTCTTCAGATCAATCGTTCCGATCAACAGATCAAATATATTTCATATTTCCATTGGAAGATCAATCCCTTCGCTCAATACTGTAGCAAGCCTCAAAGCTAAAAATACATAAAGAAACAAACTAATCTAAAACATCATTTCACATCACTGTGCATCTTGAAGAAAAGCATTTGACAAGTCGGCTGTTGTTACCGTTTTCCTTAAAAAGGGTAAAATTCATCTCTCTGAAAATACATTTCTCTGACAATTCATTGAAGCCCAGAATGCTTTGATGTTTTTGTACAATTGCGTTGATAAAATGCAGAAAGTCAAACTTAATTTGAGGGAAATGCTTCAAGAAAAAAAAGATTTACTTGAAACCTAGCCACTCATCAAAAGACTTGATAGTCTCCAAGATTTTGACATGGTGATAAAAAAGACATACAGATGGTAAAATTGAATTTCGCTAAAAACTTGTTTTCCATTATAAATTCAAAGCAACTCAAATAATGAGAATGAACTACTTTTAAAGAGTACAATTCTTCGAGAAAAAGGACACACACAGCAAAATACAACACAGCACCAGACAATTCTGGACACTCAGCAAAATCTTGAAATATACTCTACTTTTATGTACATATAAGATATGTTAATACACCTATACATGAGGACTGATCACATGCAGAAATATAGGCGATTTTTAACAATTTGTCTTTCTTTTTGTCAAAGAAGTCAATGCTTGAAGAAAAAGAAACAAGAATAAAAAGACAAATATACAAAAACAGTGACTAATAGAATTGTTAAGGCACTATCAAAATACTACATTCATACGTACATATCTGATTCAACATTGACAAACAGAAACTTACTAGAGGGGAAAGGACAACTTCCAATAAATTGCTTTGTATTGCACAGGCTGCGTATTTTTTTTCTAGCTGTATCACTCACAAATTCTGGTACCAGGTAACTGTACTTTCTTGAAAACGTCAGTTGACATATTACTCAGCATTCTTCCTAGTGCTTATCTTTGAAGTTAAGCATGAATCCCGTTCACAGAAGCAGTGAAACGCATAACTAACAACTAAACATATGTGCTTTAAACTGAGAAAACACAACATACAACAAATGGTCATCGACCATCAACAAAATGAACACAGTTTGTATAATGTTGAAAAAGAAAAATCATCCAAAAATGTAATAAAATCTTTTGACATGAGTGGCTCTAACCACATATTTAAGATTTCAAAACTTGCTTGTGAAGTTTATCAATTGTCTGATTTGGAAGACTGCACGAGGAAGACAATGCAATAATCTACTGGGAAGTGGTGTTAAAGCAGCAAACCATTCACATGTTGGTTTTAAAAACACATCATACTGGACATCCGAATCCTGGCTTCTGGTAAAAGAGAATGCTTGTCAAGTAAAACGAGGTACATAAAACTTTGTTTGAATTCAACAGTAGCAGCCAAGTAGTGTTTTAGGAAACAGCAGTGTTAGGATTAACACATTTTTCTCCTTCAATCTAAAAGTTCAAAAGGTTTTAGAGTGGACTTTAAAGTAATATTTAAATAATATGTCTACGACTAAAAATATCCAGTATAGTTTCAATTCTGCAACAAATGATTAAAATACGCACAAAAGAGGTAAGCTTGCAGACAACTAAAAAAAAAATGAATTCAAAAATGGTACAGATCGTTTCTTCTTGTCTTTGACTTGAAAGACTCAATCAGTTGGTTCTCTTTCTGCTCCAGCTATAAAGCCTTCATGGCTCTTGCTTGATGACTGTCTTAAAATATGTATCTATGCAGCATGACAAACACACTGAACTCATAACTGTAATGGCGCAAAGAACTCACTTAAAACAGTGTAGTGTATATTTTGTACCCTGCGAAGTTGACTAGATTGAAGAAAGCGTCTTACTGTACACACATAATTTAAGCCATCTGCTGACGCTTTTGTTGCTTGTTTTACTCAATATTGCTTTGTTTTTTATGAGACATATCGCAAGTGAACATAAATTAAAACAGAATGTAATAATGTGCTAAATACGAGTGATGTAACAGTTATCTGAGGCACATGGTAATAGCAAATATAATTATAGGGATATCAAATGTGCTATGCAGTTTCAAAATATTTATATTTATGTCAGAAAAAATATTTATCTACATCATGTCTATGTACAAAACGTATTATCTACTGCTCCTATACAATGGAGGGTTAATCTACTGTCATAAATAATCATTATTGCTTGCATACACAATCTCAGCTGCAATAAAAGCTAAAACTCAGAAGAAAAAAATTCATCCAGGAATGGTGCACAAGTATTGCATTTTGTGATATGAAACAATGGAATGTTAAGAATAATGTGAATGTGGTTTTCGTCTAAAAACGTGTATGTGATAAAATCTACTACGTGGCTATTATATACAACAACATTGTTAATAAACACCTATGTGTAGTTCGGCAATTTGCGTTTTTTGCAAAATCAATTAAGGTAAAAATTCATTCAGCAAATTGGAATGTGTAACGAGTAACATTCAGTAAGGAAGACTTGATAAAAAGGCACACTCACAAAAATGATGCGTTTGCATCTTACAGTCGTGATGCGCACATGTGTGTGTGTGTGTGGGTGGGTGTGTGTGTGCATCGTGTGTGCATTAACGTATGTTTCTTCTGTGTGTTGCAATCACTTAGTTTTCAGAAAATCAATCAATCATGTCATTTGTGTATGTACAACTCAGCAGCGTCAGTAAGAATGTATATGTAAAAAAAGACAGCACAAAGGAAACACTGAATAAAACATGTAAACAACAAAAGTACTTCATCATCTGCTGAGAACAGTAAAACTTTAGATCCTAAAAAAATTCAGATCAGCACATTACAGCAAGGCCATTTGAGCTTCTCGTGACAAAGAAAAAAGATGCATTGAGAAAAAAATTCAATGCTAAGTCATGGCTGCTATGTGGTCACAACTCATTTTCTGACTGCAGGGGGAATTTTACCTCACAACAAATTACGGCTGAAAATTTGCACATCCTTACTAGGCACCAGGTGAACCATCTAGATCCGGGCACAAAGCGCACAACTCACAAATATACGGAACAGATTTGTTGGCTGAGGTACAGAAAGCGGTTAACGATATGTTTCCTTTGGATACACTGGGAAAAAAATATTCAGTTAAATTTTCACTCAGATTGGAGCAGGTCAGAATGTTATTTTAAAATTACAAATTTAATGGCACGTGGATATTGATAAACTGTTGATGATTATAAATGATAACCCCCAAGTTGCATGGGAAGGATTGTATCGTTTTGACGACAGTAAATGTGACCCTCCACCACGAAATGAGTCGCATGTCACCTCGCGCGGTTCTGCGCTAGGCTTGATATAAGTCCGGAGAGTGTATGGTAACAGCGTGAGGGTCACCTTAGTCACAGGCTTATAACTCAAACAGTTTTCGCTCTTTTCTAAAACGGGTTTCACCACTGGATAGAGCATAAAAAACTCTTTATGAAAATGTAAAAATATGAAAATCATGCAAAGGTGACATGCGACTCATTTCGTGGTGGAGGGTCACAAATGTGCTTCTGTGTTTATGTTGATTAGACACAACAGTACTTAATCTTGATAAGACACGAGAAGATAAATCTGAATTCCACTGGAAGACACAGACGTGAGCCATCAATGAAAAGGCCCCTGTCATAAGGAAGGCTGCATAAACTGAATGTATATAACATATAAATTCAATGTGTGATAAATATTCGATAAATGGAAGTATAATAAGTCTGTACAAAACAGTGGCCGCTTAAAACACAATCACACAATAAAAAGAGTAATGCAATCTGTCGCCATACAGGCCTGAAAAGAAGTACACTATATATATTATATATCTATATGTATAGGATATGTTTAAATGACGCTGTCATGCTAGGCACGAGTAGCCTTTCGCAATGCTCTCATACATATGGTAAAATCAATCACGTTGAAATAGGCGATACGACAAATATTGCATTGGAAGACTTGCGATAACTGCCATCGTAAACAAACTTTATTTTAAAATGAGTGTATTTAGAGCGCTGACGCACAGATATAAAGTACTGAACAGAGACTGACCAGATGGCACTCTATAAATAGAAAATGCAACGTCAATGTCTGCAGGTGAAGATAACGCTGAAGTCATCCTAAAGGTAACTGTTCATACTTCAAAACTTGGATGCGTAATTGACTTTTACCCTTCAAGCCGAACATGCCATCTACCCCATTTGCGTATTTTTTCAGACTTCCAATATTTAATGCGTATTTCATCAACACATTTTTAACAAATGCCAAGTGGCTTACCCCGAGTTTCAACTTACATATTTTTATATTTACATACAAAAAATCTATTAATTAAATCATGACTATAATTTCACGCACAGTGAAAAACATTTAAAAAAATCCAGCATCATATGAAAATGTGGAGACTTCAGCATTAACAAGCATAAGACAAATTCAATTCAGCTTGACTGGCGAGGGTAATTGCCCTTTGTGGAGCACTCACGCCATGAAAAGCTCGATAAACCGGTTTCCAAGATGGCGGCGGTTGCGTTCAACGATTGCACGCTCAGCCTCCGTTCTAGTACCAAAGGTGACAACGGCATCCCCGTTTGGTTTCCCTTCTGCATTAGTCTGCAGCGCCACACATTCTGTGCTCACCTGCAAATCAGAAGAAAACATTATTTCATTGTAGATGCAATAAAAGTTTTACACCAGAAAAGTTCACTAAAGTAAAACTTTCTGAGGTTTTTCAGGCCTTGTTTTTATAAATGTGTCTAATTTGAAGTAGTATTAGTCCTAAAACATTTGATATTCATCACGAACACTTGAAGTCTTTTCTTACAAGGTTCTTTCAGTTAAACTATTCAACACATGATGGAAACAAAATTGACATTACAAAAGCAAAGATAACGACCTTAGCATATTATTACCTGTTCTTGCTTTCACTGATCGCATAAGTTTGAGTTTTTCTGGAAAACTTTTATTAGGTTTCTTTTATTTGCTTGAAAGGGAACACAAGAAACTCTTTTCAATGGAAATGGTTAACAATTTGGATGCACACTGTTCAAAAGTAGCAAGCAAACTCAAAAAAATGTTCCTATAATTTAAATTGAAAACAAAACACCTTTACTGATATAATTTAAGCTGTACTAACAATTGAATACTATCAAGATAGAGGAAGACTTCAAAACAAATTATGGTACTTAATTACAAAATAAACAAAATCACAACAAAAAGAGAAGGGATGGAAAGGGAAACAAAGGGGGGTTAACGGAAACAAAAAAACAAACAAGGATATTGAAACAAATCAGGAGAACAAAACAAAAAAGGAGAGTAACACAACCGAGAGCCAAGCCATTTAACGTTAGACCAGACCAAACGCAGTCCAACCTCCAAAATTATTTACATAAACAGTCGTTCTATAATTTTTGTATAAATGATTCTTCCACTAGTATAATATGGTAATTCATGTATACTGTTCGTATTCCTACTTCCGTATACTACACTGGTCTGAAATTAACACCACCAAAAGTACTGTTACTGGTGTACGCTAGTTTTTGGTGATAGCAAATGTATCATCTGTATGCATCCTGAGAAAGCCAATTTTGCTAAGCTAAACATGCTAGTTCTGACAATGCCGATCTATTGTCTTATGGTAAGCTGCGAGGGCTGTGTCCAATTTCAATGAAAGTGTAATTTTTGTTATCTCTGTTCTGAGTTTGCCTCTCTCTGTTGATGATACAGTCGAATCATTCTATAACAACTTCCCAAGGGACTAACCAAAAGTGGTCGTGATAGACAGGTGACCGCTATGGAAAGGTGAATTATCTAGAAGAAAAACTCGTCTGGGATCCTTGGGAGTGGTCATTTTAGGCAGGTGGTCATTTTTAAGAGGTTGGTTTAAAGGGCAGGTTCGACTTTACTTTGATTTCAATACATTTAAAGAATAAGGCTGGCGTTAACACTTTTAGAGGTAAGCCGTAGGGGTAAGTTGCAACTTAACAAAACGGAAACAAAGCTTTCAAAATGAACACAAAGTCAAACTCAAACGACAGACTCCAAACCCCAAAAGCCAGGGGGAAGGTTCGAGAGGAGAGAGGCAGGCACTCTGCAGGAAGTCCACAAAGCCCCCAAACAAAACGACAGCAGCTTCCTCTCCCATGCGCGCAGGAGCCTCGATAATATCCATGCGCCCTAACTTCCGGCCTACCTCAGGGAAGCCCTGGAAATAGTTCACTACGTCTGTGACGGTAACGTTATAAGGCAGGCCTCGCATTATGATGGAACAAGGGCCGGGGTGGGTGAAGAGAGTCTGAGGGGAGACGGGTGGGCTCGGGTACCAGTAGAGCATGGGCGGGTAGAAAGCCGGCCGCTGGGGCATGGGTGTGACGGCAGGCGGGTAGCCGGCAGCCTGCGGGATGCCTTGCGGGATGCCTTGCGGGATCTGCGTCACCTGCATGGTGCCCATGTGAGGCTGGGGTGAGTGCGACGTCAGCTGAATGGTCGGCGCTGTCACTGGAGGAGAGAGTCACAAACAAGCACTTAGCCATTTTTCAAAACATTTTTAGAATGGACTTTAGGTTTAGTCTCAAAAACCCTGAAGGGGCACCTGAGACAGTGCACAAATATTACATCATGAAAAAGGTATAGGGAATGTAGTAATCACAAATTTAGCTCCTAGACGACGGAAACTACTGACAACACATAACCCAGAACTGTCCTTCTGCAGTGCATTCCCAACACATAACCCAGAACTGTCCTTCTGCAGTGCATTCCCGAGCTACATGTGCAAGAAATGCTCTATGTGCGAGACTGATTGAGTTTTGAATGTTTCAGACCCAGAACCTTGTAAGCTTTATACATTTTTATCACCTTCCTTTTCAGTCATCAAAAGTTAAACCTGAGCTTACTCTTCACCCCCAAACGGACTATGACTGTCTAAATGACGGGGATAATACAGCAAAACAAGTAACAGCCCATTTGTGCCAAACTTTGGTGTACATTGTAGTCGCAGCCAACGAATCAAATCAAATTAAATCAAATTAATTTTATTATCTCAAATCTGAGAAATTACATTGGTGACGCATAAGCATGAAGACAAACGGAACACGACAACATTAAAATAAATGTACTAACTAATACGATTCTTCTCAGAAGAACTTACTCATGCCACTGGGTGAGAGAAGCTGAGGTCTCTGCTGCAGAGTCATAGGCATGGCGGCCATTGACGCCACAGGCATTGAAGCCATGGAAGCCATAGACAGGGACGGCATGGAAGCAATCTGTGGCATCATGCTGCCCAGCCCCGGCGTCAGAGGCGGCAGACTGCTGCACACAGCGTTGGTCAGCACCAGACTCATGTCGTCTCCAGAGCACTGGATGATCTCGATGGTGCGCTTCTTGTTGCCGAAGATCATGGGACGGCGGTTGCGGTTGAGCACGGTGACCAGCGCTGCGTCCTCAGAGTCCAGCTGGATGAAGGCTTCCCCTGACGGTTCTCCCTGAAATCACACAGCGCCGACTGTGGTAAGTGTCTTGCAGAGTTTTTGCTCTCTTTTTGATGTTGACGATTAGTCAGTTAATGAAGACCTGTTCATATTTGCATGCTGTTTTGTATTTAAAATACCCAAGAATTGGTATTTAATTTTATATTGATCCACTTCATAAATGGAACAGCAATTGAAAATGTCAGAGCAAAAGAGCCCCTCGGCACCAACAAAAAATGTTTTCTTCTTGGTGCTAAGTGGCTCTCTGCCCTGTAATTATGGAACTTACTGCTGAGCTGAAACACGACCTACCTGAGCTGTGAAGACCATATGAACTCCTTGGTACTGGATGAACTGAGCGAACTCGCCCAAGAAGGTCAGGATGTCGGTCACCTGAGCTCCCGGGGGCAGGTTGCGCATGCGTATACAGTCCCTGCGCGCACCCGCCGTGATGAAGTTCTGGGGCATGATGGGCAGGGCGCCTGTGGGCAGCTGGGTAATAAGGGCCTGAGTCAGCTGACCTTCCGGTTGCTCGGGGTTCCGTGGGTCCATGCTGCGGTTCAAAACCTGCCATGCACACAAATCAGTCAACCGTTTAGCATAGACTTGTTGAATGTACATGTTTTGGTTCAAACCCTGCCATGCACCTAAGTCAGTCAACTGTTTAGCATAGACTTGTTGAATGTACATGCTTTGGTTCAAACCCTGCCATGCACCTAAGTCAGTCAACTGTTTAGCATAGACTTGTTGAATGTACATCGTAACATGCTTTGGTTCAAACCCTGCCATGCACCTAAGTCAGTCAACTGTTTAGCATAGACTTGTTGAATGTACATGCTTTGGTTCAAACCCTGCCATGCACCTAAGTCAGTCAACTGTTTAGTATAGACTTGTTGAATGTACATGCTTTGGTTCAAAACCTGCCATGCACCTAAGTCAGTCAACTGTTTAGCATAGACTTGTCGAATCATTGAGCATTTAGTTGACCACAGAGATCAGCACACCATAACATCTACCCCTATCCCTTCTTCCCACGCCCTCCCCTGTGCACAGCCCGTCACAGAAATCGAGCAGTGTTTTCAAAAATCATGGACAGAATCAAAACGACACAACATATCCTCAGGTAGTAAATCAAAACAGAACAGAAAAAGGGGGGAAAAGGAACCAAAATATACAAACCTGTTGGACCTCAGCTGTGGTGCTCTTGAAGAGCTCAATGTATCGGGTGCCCATGGTCTCTCGGTGTTTCTTCAGCGCCTTGAGAGACTCCTCCTCGCTGCAGAACAGCACGAATGCATCACCTGTAGACCTCCCGTCTGGGTAGTGTACGAAGAGGATGCCTTCCTCGCCATCCAGGACCTCGCAGCCGTTGGGATCACGTTGAAAGAACTCCAACTGGGGTGGAAAAAACGGGGTGCAGGAGTGTACATAGGGGTGAAACTGGTCAGAGTTTACGAGGGTTGAAACCTGACACATGAGGAAAATTCCACAGCTTCTTTTGAAAAGAAGGCACGCGGTAGGCAGGAGGAGTACGATCGATAAACTGCAAAAGGATTTAACACAAAACCTGCAAAAGGGTTAGATAAGAGAGAAACAAAATGCAGTGAAAACTTGGAACTCCCTCAGAGGAGATAGGTCAGCTTGTTCATCAATGCCCAGGAGGTACAGGTGGGATCAGCCAACATGTCTTCTATTTGTGATCTGTCTCTTTTTGCATCTGCAGGAGCACCCTGAAATCGATCTAACATCCGCACGCGCAGTGTTCTCCAAAAAAGGCATGAAAATGTCAACCCAGGCATGGATACTGGCTCCTGCTGACGTCTGTGAAGACAGTACACGCTGAGGGGGGAAAGGGATGGATGAATGAACGTGTGCGGCCTGTCAATAACAACTTGCTTACCACTTACTGATCATTCCAGGGATGGTACACGTACCAGCCACGCCCGTTTTCTGCATTCTTCCCTACTGAGTGAACCAAGTCATGTTTCCTGTCTCTCTTGGCACGGATATTTGATGTTATAATTCAAATTCGAGTTTTGCCAGGAGATTTATGGTCACTACAGCGACACAGGTGTTTTTTTTAAGAAGGACAAAGGCTTTACACATGGAACTACATATATACAATCAACAAAACTCCATTGACTGAAGAACAAACACAGGCAATACACCCCCATGAACTCTTTTGCATTCGAACTAAGATCCCCAATCCTGAAGATATTTTACAAAGGCTATTATCGTTTTCAACCAGCATATATATTATTCTATATTCTAGTTGCTGGATTTTTTTTCTCTCATTCGTTTGGAGTGGAAAAAGGTTTTGTTTTCCAAATCTGATTTGTCGCTGATTAGAAAAACAAGAAAGAAAAACATAACACGAATAAAACACCAAACAGAAACACAATATATTTCAAAATAGGTCAAAGCTGGAAATGTTAATGGTCTGCTCAGAATGAAAACGCTAAGCTAACTCCCGACATCTCAGCCTCAGATATGCCAGTCTAAAAAAACACTCACTTATTACTCTCTTGACTTTACTCCCACCCCCCTCTCAAAGCCGAAAGAATATATGACTGAAGCCTCCAATCACAAAGTTGACTAAACTCGTTGCCACTAATTGCACCCGATACTTAAGCGACATATGTCCCGATGCTGAAACAAAAACAAAAACTATACACAAGTTTGTTAATGTAGGCGACCCATTAACAATAAATGAAAAAGAAATAATCACAAAAATAAGGGCATTGCACCCACACCCACACCCCTAGTGTAGTACGCCTCTCACGTGTGGAAGAGTACATACCCACAATCCCTTCTTCCCTTCTCCAACCAAGCCTTCTCCATTTCCTCCGCCCTTTTTTTTCTCCAGGCTGTATGCTTGGTAACCAAGACGGTACGAAAAGTAAGCGACATTACAAATATTTGGCAAACATAAATCCCCGATCCCTTGGCATGCGACTGTCACCAACAGTAACTACGGTTTGTCCCTTTTCCGCCGTTCGTTTCTCCTCAGCCCTCGAAAATAAAAAAATAAATACCTCTGGCCATTTTTAATAATAATAATAATAATAATAATAATAATAACGATTACTTATATAGCGCGTAAACCTCGTGGTGACGAGCCCAGAGCGCTTTACACTTACATAATCATAATACAAACAAGGAAAGAGAACTAAATCCGAATAAATTCAAACATGGTCACACACACCCACACACGCACGCACACACACGCACATTTTTGGTCCTAACAGCAAAACACCTTGGTTAGACTAACGAATTAGACTACCGCTTGTGCGAGGCTCTGCTTCTTCCTGTGGCGTGTTGAATGGTTACAGGATCAGTTTTTTTTTAATCCCCCACTTTTTTTGTTGCTAAACCGAGATGATCTGATACGTGATGCGCTATATGGCTCTGGCAGCCCCCGAGTGTGTTGCCTACAACAATGGCTCTATACAAACCCACAACCGTTTTTCAGTTTAAAAAAACACAGCAAAGCTAACCCGATAGGACAGTTCGCTAGAAGATTCTACGCCATTCTAGGTCAGATTCGAAACGGGAAAGAAAAAATAGAAGAAGAAAAAAAATACTGGCAGAAGCCCACGAATAATAATGATAACAGTGCAATTAATTAGCTGAAGGAAAAAGGATAGTCCGAGCATGGCACTCTCCAAGGAAAATTGTGAGTTAAAAGGGGGGCATTGTTGAAATATGTCAGGTATCCACAGCAACCAATGTCTGGCCATACAAGACACACAGCCAGCTCCAGAAGTCAAGAACTCAAACCACAAGCGTGTGGCTCTGGAGTGACGTTTTATTAATGAGGATAAAAGATACACAAAAGAACTAGTCAGGTGTACCAGGCTGCCAAAGAATTAATAAATGCGTGTGAATCGATATGTGTTGGGTATAAAAAGTAGTACTGCTGTACATAACGCTAGTCAGGCTAAAAGTGTAGACGGTTCCT
Source organism: Littorina saxatilis (assembly GCF_037325665.1). Taxonomy (NCBI): domain Eukaryota; kingdom Metazoa; phylum Mollusca; class Gastropoda; order Littorinimorpha; family Littorinidae; genus Littorina; species Littorina saxatilis. The sequence continues at coordinate 12,172,378 of NC_090245.1, forward strand.
TTTTCCAAAAATAGCTAGCACCTCTCCCGCACCGCCAAATAGCCTGCAACGTGATTGGATAGAAATAAAACCACGAAGAACCCGGATGCGCTCAAACACAAGTACACCATACGCCACCTGTTTTTAAAGATATAGTTCCCAATTTCTCTTCGAGCTCAATGGGCTTCAGAACACAAGGAATCTGCGGGTATCTCGCCATTTATCAAATATACAAACTCTTTGAATAAAACAGACTTAACAGAATTTTGTTTTCAGAACAGCTCCTTAAAAACCAAAAGTTTAGAATGAGATTTTCAGACCCAAAAAGGCTGTCTTTTTTTTAATTTACAAAGATCATACAGATTAAACGGAACATTTCAATTTTTGCGTGAAAAAACCCACGGTATACAAATAAATGACAAATGGCGAGAAGTAGGCAGGGATTACGACAAAGGAAGCGCCATTAAAACCCTTTCAGAGAAATTGACATGGATCCCGAACCGGACACTCACCTTTCACGTGACGTACATCTGCGCAAATTAATGCGCAGAGCGTCTGCTGCAAGAACTGAAAAGGACAGCACATGACTAAGAGGTGGCTGTCGCGGGGCCTGTTTTCTGATGGCTTTACAACACATGACCTCCTTCAGCCTAAATAATTTACAAGAATAGTCTAGTCCCGTCACGGAAGGCTTACAGTATAAGACAGGCATTCCCCGTTTTGGCTTATAAAAAAAGAAAAAAAAATCCTACAATTTCCATATATATGGCGGAAAGCTTCAACTATAAGACAGGTTCCCGGATCTTAAAACAAGACACAAAGTGAAATAAGCCTACGATTTCCGATGTATTTCTTTTATGGTGAAAAAGGAGATTGACACAGAGGGAACCTCTTACCCTGACCTAAAACCTATTATAAAAAAAAAGAGCCATACGATGTATGTTCACTCCAGTGCCTGTGTCGATAACTGTTTGGGAACGTGGTCATTCCGCCCTAGGAACAATTTATTTATTTTATTTACGAGAATTTATATCGCGCACATATCTCACCACACGAGGCGACTCAAGGCGCATGTTACCTATTAATGCCGTGTGAGATGGAATTTTTTACACAATATATCACGCATTCACATCGGCCAGCAAACCTCAAGCCTATTAGGGCGAGCATTCACCTTTCACGGCCTTTATTCCAAGTCACACGGGTATTTGCTGGACATTTTTATCTATGCCTATACAATTTTGCCAGGAAAGACCCTTTTGTCAATCGTGGGATCTTTAACGTGCACACCCCAATGTAGTGTACACGAAGAACAATAACACAGTATTCATGTTTCTAAAGCTTGTCGATTCACTTCCAATTCACCCACTCATAATTTCTCCTTCTATTTGAGACATCTGCCCTTTTATATGAATGTTCAGATTTCTTTCAGATTTCCTTGAAAAGAAATACCTTTGAAATGTATTTCATATCGAAAGAAATGCTCAGGTACCAAAACATTCATGACAAGCATATATCCCCGATGTTATAAATGTAGTCATCTGATTACAGTGATTTACAAAAAAATGATGATAATTATGATTAGAGATGCCATGATCTGTCGGCAACTTTTGGTGACAGAGTCAAAGGGTAGACAACTCACCACTTGAGCTGTGGTGGCAGTGAAGGGGAGACCACGCATCCGGATAATGGTCTGTCCACCACGTGACAGGAAAGCTTGCGCTTCCGTGTTACTTCCTGTGAACGAAAATATGATCGTTTCATATTATTATTATTATTTCCTTATGCTTGTTGAGAATTTAGATTTAGATTAGCATGACAAAGAAAGAAAGAAAGAAAGAAAGAAAGAAAGAAAGAAAGAAAGAAAGAAAGAAAGAAAGAAAGAAAGAAAGAAAGAAAGAAAGAAAGAAAGAAAATCCATCAACCAACAAAGCAACCAAACAACCAAACAACCTTAAATTCAACAGATATAACATAAAGTGTGTAACCGAGTGCCGAAACACTACGATCACCTCGGGAAGCGAAGTGCAATCAAACAGGATTGAAAATGTTAGGGCTAATTTCCTAGCCCTATAAAAACTGTTATGCAAACCCGAAGGTTTCCATGAACATACAGACAATCGGAAACCACCAGACCCCATCACAAACAGAACTCTACAAACCACAGGTGTTGACTTTAAAGGCCAACAACCCGGGTGCAGAGTCCGTTGTGAAAGGAGCGGTAGCCTCCCCTGTCACAAGTGCAAGAAAGCGCTAGAAAGATAAACTACTAAAGTAAGTGAGAGCTATATGGAACCAGTCTTCTGGTATCTGATAAAAAGCATTGAAATGAACACTCTATCCTTTAAACAAAGAAGTAAGCTCACATGTTCCTCATTCTCTAAGGCACTCCAACTAACATTAACATACACAGAAAAACGAAAGAACCGACTTTAACTCTTGACAGGACATAGTCCTTAGAACACACCCACAACCAATTTGTACCTGACCAAAACAACTACAAATCCTTTTCTTTTTCTTCTTCTGCGTTCATGGGCTGAAACTCCCACGTACACTCATGGTTTTTTCTTTTGTACGAGTGGGTGTATGCGCGTCGCCGTTTAGGCAACCATACGGCAGCCCTGAAAGTCCAACAAATGGTAAACTCTCCTTTGGCTAGTGATTCTGAGAGCAAACTTTACTAGCCAAACCAACAATTTGTTTCAACAATTATACTCGCCACTGTCGGGTCTGATACGACGCTTTCGGGGGAAGCATGCTGGGTATTTTTGTGTTTCTCTAACCCACAGAACTCTGACATGAATCCTACTACAATGTACACATCGTCAAGAAAGCACCCACCTCCAGCAACATTGATGAAGTCTTTGCCAGACGCCTTGTAGACCTCGATGTAGCGTTGGCCTATGTGATGCTTGTGTCGCTTAAGGGCAAGGTCCCGGTGCTCCTCGTTTTCAAACCGTATCAACGCCTCTCCGTTTCTCCTTCCCTGGGGGCTCAGGCACAACGCCACTCCGCCTCTGTTGGGGGAGGACAGAGACCATGGTGTTATGTTCCGTTGGCTTTAAAAGCTTCACTTGCTTTTGAATCTTCGATATGACTTTAGATTTTACGTATCTAGTCAAGCGAAAACACATTTTTGTACAACAACAAAAATACAAAAAAGAAAGAAAAAAGAGAGAGATGGAGTGAGAGAGACAGAGAAAAGGGGAGAGAGAGATAGAGAACGAACGCACGAACGAACAAACGAATGGTTTACTGCGTAGAGAGAGAGAGAGAGAGAGAGAGAGAGAGAGAGAGAGAGAGAGAGAGAGAGAGAGAGAGACAGACAGACAGACAGACGGACAGACAGGTAGAGACAGAGACAGAAAGAGACAGAGACAGAAAGAGAGAAAAAGAGAAAAGAGAAATAAATAACTGTTGAAGGTATGGAGAGCAGGTTGTTTTTTTCCCTACTATTTTTCACAAAAAATGTTTGTTTTGATGGTACTGAAAGAGAGAAGGATATGCATGCAGGTTCTATGTGTACTTGTGTGGTTTATGCAGGATCTTGAATGTATCAGTCAATAATCGTGGTTTACAAAACCTTTGCATTTACGAATACACCCTGGTGTATGTTACTACATTAACTAACCACTTCTTTGTGTCAGAAAAAATTAAGTCGAGTCAGCAATAAGCCTAAAACAGACAAAATGACTGTCAATTCGCAAGTTGTTTTTTTTTGCCAGACAGCAAGATTTATTATTCCAAACATTATCATAGATGGTTGTCAGAAAACGTATTCCATTCACACAAAAAAAATCACATTATAACCAACAGCTGTCACACTCGAACAGCAGCATGTGGTCTGCAAATGATACCTTTATTAGAGTAGCGATGTCTGTTACTGCTTACTCAAAATATATGTATAAAACGGGTGCGTCAAGTAAAATCCATTATATATTATAATCATATAAGAAGGAATTATAGGTGGTATTTATACCAGCACTTGGCAACTGAAAGCTAAACACAGAGTTAAATTAAAAGTTGGACAATTTCACTCATCTCTGGGCAGGACAGAAAGGCATAAGGAGCTTTTCTTGGTCCGCACAAAAAGATCTTGACAAAATTGCTCCTCAATTTAGTAACGTACACTGACGCAGGTCTCGCACGCCAAGCGGAGGCTGGACAAAGCTGAGAAGTTATTGGCCAGATACAGGGACCCTTTCTTTGAAGACCCCCCAATTTAAGACCCCCCAATTTAAGACCCCTCCCTTTCAAGACCTTGCTTCTTCAGATTTTCTGTTCATGACCTCTGTAAATGTAGCTCTGTAAGACCTCCAACAATCTGAGAAAATCAGGTCTTAACAAGTCGCGTAAGGCGAAATTACTACATTTAGTCAAGCTGTGGAACTCACAGAATGAAATTGAACGCACTGCATTTTTTCACAATGACCGTAGTCCGCCGCTTGTGCATAACGGAGTGAAACTGACGAGCCTGTTCAGCGCGGTAGTGGTTTCGCTGTGCTGCATAGCACGCTTTTCTGTGCCTCTCTTCGTTTTAACTTTCTGAGCGTGTTTTTAATCCAAACATATCATATCTATATGTTTTTGGAATCAGGAACCGACAAGGAATAAGATGAAATTGTTTTTAAATCGATTTCGGAAATTTAATTTTGATCATAATTTTTATATTTTTAATTTTCAGAGCTTGTTTTTAATCCAAATATAACATATTTATATGTTTTTGGAATCAGGAAATGATGTAAAATAAGATAAACGTAAATTTGGATCGTTTTATATAAAGAAATAAATTATTACAATTTTCCGATTTGTAATGACCAAAGTCATTAATTAATGTTTAAGCCACCAAGCTGAAATGCAATACCGAAGTCCGGACTTCGTCGAAGATTGCTTTACAAACATTTCAATCAATTTGATTTAAAAATAAGGGTGTGACAGTGCCGCCTCAACTTTTACAAAAAGCCGGATATGACGTCATCAAAAGTATTTATCGAAAAAAAGAAAAAGATGTCCGGGGATATCATTCCCAGGAACTCTCATGTCAAATTTCATAAAGATCGGTCCAGTAGTTTGGTCTGAATCGCTCTACACACACACACGCACAGACACACACACACACACACACACACACACACACACACACACACACACACACACACACACACACACACACACACACACACACACATACGCACATACACACACACATACACCACGACCCTCGTCTCGATTCCCCCTCTATGTTAAAACATTTAGTCAAAACTTGACTAAATGTAACAAGTCGCGTAAGGCGAAAATACAACATTTACTCAAGTAGCTGTCGAACTCACAGAATGAAACTGAACGCAATGCCATTTTTCAGCAAGACCGTATACTCGTAGCATCGTCAGTCCACCGCTCATGGCAAAGGCAGTGACATTGACAAGAAGAGCGGGGTAGTAGTTGCGCTAAGAAGGATAGCACGCTTTTCTGTACCTCTCTTTGTTTTAACTTTCTGAGCGTGTTTTTAATCCAAACATATCATATCTATATGTTTTTGGAATCAGGAACCGACAAGGAATAAGATGAAAGTGTTTTTAAATTGATTTCGACAATTTAATTTTGATCATAATTTTTATATTTTTAATTTTCAGAGCTTGTTTTTAATCCAAATATAACATATTTATATGTTTTTGGAATCAGAAAATGATGGAGAATAAGATGAACGTAAATTTGGATCGTTTTATAAATTTTTATTTTTTTTTACAATTTTCAGATTTTTAATGACCAAAGTCATTAATTAATTTTTAAGCCACCAAGCTGAAATGCAATACCGAAGTCCGAGCTTTGTCGAAGATTACTTGACCAAAATTTCAACCAATTTGGTTGAAAAATGAGAGCGTGACAGTGCCGCCTCAACTTTCACGAAAAGCCGGATATGACGTCATCAAAGACATTTATGAAAAAAATGAAAAAAACGTTCGGGGATATCAATCCCAGGAACTCTCATGTAAAATTTCATAAAGATCGGTCCAGTAGTTTGGTCTGAATCGCTCTACACACACACACACACACAGACAGACAGACAGACAGACACACACACATACACCACGACCCTCGTCTTGATTCCCCCCTCTACGTTAAAATATTTAGTCAAAACTTGACTAAATATAACAAAACTTGACTAAATATAAAAAGGAGGTTCCAGTGTACACACGGATGGAAACGTCCAGGGAATGGATGCGGAATTTTAAGGTATATGCGTTTATGTTCAAGGACAGCACAGTATAAAACGTATCTCTGAAAGCTTCATAAACGACACGGATCATCTTTGAAAACATAACAGCGTACAAACAATCATGTCCCAAATAGGTCCAAGCTACCTCAGAGGGACGTTAAACCCCAAAGTCAGCCAAAACTTTGAAAACAAGAAATTCCTCCGAGGTAGGAAAAACACCCCCGTCAAAGGGAAATAACCTTCTCAGTTGGTGGCAGTGACTGAGTGAGAATGGTTATTTCCCTTTGACCATTAAGATGTCCCTCTATAAGTCCTTGTATAATTCTAATCCACCAATAACTCCCTAACCGTGTGTTTGACTGGTCCCAATGTTTGTAAGGACCGTCTCAGGAATGTATAGAACCTGTTCACCAAGTTTGGTGACGATCGGTCCGTTCATTCTTGAGATCTATATGCGAACTCAAACAAACAAACAAACACATGGACCGAATCCTATACACACCCCTATACCGGGGGTGTAACAACCGGGGGAAGAAAACTCAGAAGAGGTTGGTTGAAATGGTTGGTTATTCTTTGTCATCGTGTCTTGGGCTACTCAGTGGAGATACAAGGGTCTGGAGTGATATAGAGACAGGTAGGAAAGTGCGGGCAAAGGGATAACTTGTTCACGTGTACGCCTTGAGATTTCTATGTCAAAAGAGTTCATACTGGATAAGCGATGAGTTTTTCTCTGACTTTAGTCGCTGCTATCACAAAAGGGAGTAGAGAAATCCTATTCGAATGAGCGAAATTGTTGTACGTATATGTCACCCTATGTTTTCTCAATATAATACTTTTAAACCAAAGCACTTTAAAACAGCCGAATCTCAGTAGTGCTGCTGCCACGTCACACACATATGAAGGGAAACACATCGGGTATAGGGCAAGCCAACACGTTACCGTCAGTTAGAACTACAATACCCAAGCAGCTGCTACAGCAATTTTAGTGTTGACCGGATCAATACATCGTTTCGGGGATTTTCTTGTCGTAAATTTTTTTAATCAACACGTTCAATAAGGGTGGCGACACCTGGTGACATACGTTTCTGTCCTTTCTGTGAACTAAGAAGGAGAACGACCGAAACGGGTTACAGCAACACAAGCTTGTTGAGGTTGGGTGTGCTTCAAAGCATGTTCTTACGGTTTGACTTATTGTAAGTGTTGTTCAGTCTCAATCACAAAAATACATAGATGAGAAAAACAGACAAAAGCAGACCATGATTATGATAATCAGCTTACGGACCGGTCCTCGATCTGTACGGATGAATATGCCTTGTCAACAGCTGTACTGACGAACAGCGCTCTGTTTTCAGATCAATACTCTCTCTCTCTCTTTCTCTCTCTTTGTGTCTGCCTGTCTAAATTTCTCCCCCCCCCCCCTCTTACTTTCTCTGCCTGTCACGCCCCCTCTCTGTCTGCCTCTCTGTCTGCCTGTCTCTCTATCTCTCTCTGCCCCTCCCCCCCCCCTTCTGTCTCTGCCCATGCCCCTCTCTCTCTCTCTCTGTCTGCCTGTCACTCTCTCTCGCTGTCTGCCCCCTCTCTGCCCCCCCCCCTCTCTATCTCTGCCCCCTTTCCCCTCTCTATCTCTCTGCCTGTCACTCTCTCTCTCGCTGTCTGCCCCCTCTCTGCCATCCCCCCTCTCTATCTCTGCCCCCCTTCCCCTTCTCCCCCACCTCTTTTTGTCTCTCTGGTTCAAACATATCGACTTCTTGCAGATCCGAGTCTCCTGCACCTCAGCTGCCATCTGTGCACAGGTCGTATGCTTCAAAGTAAAGTATGTCCATACCACAGTGTCTGAGTGATGTAGCTTACAAAAAATGCAACTTGACAGTAACAAAAACACAAGACAACAATTCACAGTTAGTCTCAATATTGATGTTACTCACTTGGCAATATTGAGTCCTTTGAAGAAACGAGCAATGTCCTGATCTGATGATTGCCATGGTAACCCACGTGCTCGAACTACCGTGTTGTCATCAACCACCTCTGTCTTTGTGCTGTGGAGAACAGGACGATCACACAATGACAGTCATACCACATCAAATGTACTCCTCCGCTGTTTTTAGCGTTGCTTTGCTTTTTACCACGCAGATGAAAACCATTGCCAAGAACTAAACTTGAAAAAATGTCAACATACATCTGTGCTTCAGTTTTAGTATTTTTCCAGGAATGCACAATTCTGTTTCTGTCATAAACACTGCAAGTACACCATTCAGATTTACCACAGTCACATTTCTGTGGCAATGGCGTTTATTCTTTTAACTTTTTCTTAGATGATTTTTTCTCTCTAACAATATTGGCTGGCATGCTTACACAAGTAAATAAATTCTCACCATATTCCCCCTTCCAGTCTCTCGTTTACAACCTGAGGTTCTGTGAACGTGTGTCCTGAAACAAAAGAAACACGGCCGACTTATTATTTCAGTCTATCAAGCACTGAATGAGTAACGCTGAAATGGTTTCTGTTTTCTGTTTTTGCATGTCGGTCTGATGTTGTGTGTTTGTTTACAGTATGTGACCCCAAATAGGGTGCAACAAAAATAAGCCACGTGTGTTGTTTATAATAGTATTGTGACAAATAGTGAGAGAAAATGACATAAAAGTTGAAATTATTGAGTATAAATTCATCCAGCACGCTTATCTTTCACGCAACAGAACAATACAAGTCTTCAACAACAACAAAAACAAAAACAAAAGCTCACACACACACACCCACACACTGAAGTATACACTGTACTCCACGAACAATCATTCAAACGAAACAGTGCCATATCGATATATCCTGTACACTCAACATGTAAATGCACGCTTCTGTCGCAGCGGTGATAATAAAAATTCAGAGTGTATCAAAAGAAAGAAACGTGACAACCAAGACCCCACGTCTAAGCACCGACAGTCCTGGAAATCAGACCCCCAGCGATGTAATGTACACTATATGTATGGTATTCTGCTTAGCTGTCTTCAGTAGAGCGAATAGAAAACCAGTCATATCGGCAAAGAGAGACGAAGAGTGGGAAACCTAACACTGACTGACAAGATGCACACACACACTGACAATCCAACAATCACACGCACACACATACACGCGCACGGCGCGCGCACGCACGTACGCACACACGCACGCACACACACACACACGTGACACACACACTGGCACGTACACACACACACACCAACACACACGCTCACGGCACACACACATCAACACACACACCAACACACACGCACACACACACACACCAACACACACGCACGCACACACACAAGCACGTGCGCACGTACGCACGCACACACACACACACACACACACTCACAGATTCACGTGCACACACGAGAACACCCATTCATCTACAATGAGGATGACAAGGAGGGTCGACACATCACTTCATAGATCTTTACTACGATGACCATAACAACAACAACAAACACCAACGACTACGACAATAAACGAGAACAAAATCATTATTTCCCATACCTAAAAACTGTGGCATGTGCGGGGCTAATCATAGTCGAACACCGTTAGCGATTTATTAATGCAACAGCTGTTTATCCCCCCCCTCCTCCCCTTTCATATATCTCTCTGCGCATTTTACAGCTATTGTTTGGCATATGCTGGGTACACTAATGTGTGTTGCCATGCAGTAAGTATTGTGTACCTCTGAAGTATTGTAGGCCTATACTATGCACTCTAAACACCGCTTAAATGAAAAATGTAAGTTCATTTGACATGAGTTAAGAATTATAGAGTAGATTGCACTGACGCAACAAAGCTGTACTGAATGCCATGCCCATTGACATACACTGCATTCGAAAAAATCAGTGTATATAAAAATAATAATACATTGTTAAAAAGCACCGGTTGTTGGTTTTAACAACCATTCTAGCGACAACAGATGTTTATTTAGACTTCATGAGATAAGACGTATATCTGGTCTTTAAAACGTTTGTGCTGCTAGTTTGCCGTAGGATTGTCGGAAGAGTGTTCCAGAGACTGCTACCTGAATAGACTAAACTAGATTTGAATAGGTCAATCCTAGGCAGAGGCATGTTCAGTCTCATCAATTGGCGTGAAGTTTTTAACGTGAATTTGGAAAATATGGTTTGAGGTACACATCCATGAATAATTTTATGCATAAGGGTACCTTTATTATAATTTAGCCTGGCCTTCAGAGGAAGAATGCCTAAGTTCATGTAGTCTAACTCAGATAGGGTTGTTTTCTTTAATAAGACTACTTTAAGCGCTCGTTTATGTAATCTAATTAGCGGTTTGAATGAATTTTCACTTGCCGAGTCCCACGTAGACGCGTAATCAATAACATACTGAATATGAGCATTAAAGAATAAGAGAGAGAGAGAGAGAGAGAGAGAGAGAGAGAGAGAGAGAGAGAGAGAGAGAGAGAGAGAGAGAGAGAGAGAGAGGTCTGCTGAGTCATGTCTCTATGTCGGTGTGCTTAGAGTTATTTTAACTTTATTTCAAGTCTGCTTTGTACTACTTGCATTCGACATTCTACAGTAAGTGTTTGGGAAGAAATCTGCTACCTAAGCTGAAGAAACCTACATTTTTCATATCTATCAAATGTTACTATCATACTTGTACACTTCGGTCCACACAAACAAAAACAAAAACATTCCTCGGCTTCGATCTTTATCAGATGAGGTACCCCCATAACGTGGGTGCTCATTGAACTGATCTACCCGCGGAAAGCAAAAGGCGCGCGTTGGTCCAAAATAAAAAGTCGGAAAGCGCCCCCCACCCCTTCCACCCCACCGGCCCCCTCCCCTCTTGAGCTGATAGCAAGGTAGACATGCCGGTGAAGGAAGGGTCGCAGTCGCTATTTAGTGTGGGACACTGTCAGCTGGTTGTACCGTTACACACAACACTACGTCATACCACCCGGCCGGGATCATATTTCAGTCTACATTCAGGCCAGGTAAAGTATCAGAAAAACTGCAGACCACTAGTACTTCATGCCTAGAAGAATGCCACCCGCTCAGCTAAAGCAAGTCATGACTGAGGCGGGGCCTGCAGACATGTCATCAGAGAATCAGACAGCGTTCTAATGGTTTATGAGAAGCAATACGTGGTAATACGTGGTTCGGTTGTGATTTGTTTTTCTCATCATGAGGTAGTATGAGGCTCATGTAGAGAAAAAAAGGCAGAAGAGAACCACGCATTACCACGTATTGCTTCCCTTGCAGAACCATTAGAACGCTCACTGGTTCCCGGAAAGAACTGTCTGTGTTTTTGGTCAGCTGAAGCGTGCAAAATGAAGTGGCTCGGTTGTTTAGGCCAAAAAAAAAATTGTCTGTTTCTGGTCACCCGACCGACCCTAAATTTCGGCGCCGACCCTAAACTTTTTTTTTCCAAATTCAAAATTTTTTTCTTTTTTTTTTGGTGGTAAAGGACAGGGTGAGAAAATGAACAACAAAAACGTGTGAAAACGAAAGTCCGCTGACGATTTGTAAATGTGTTGAGTGTCTTGTCTCTATGTATAGTGAATCCAGTCTCTTTGCGCGATTTTTAAAGTTAGTTTTATTGGTCTACATTTGGGGGTAAAAAGAAAAAAAGAAAAAAAAAAGAAAAATCCCGACCTACCGACCCTATTTTTTATAGCCATGTTACCAGAAACAGACAATTTTTTTTTTTTGCCTTAGAGATAAGCATGTATCTATTGCGATCTACAACAATCGTGTCGTTGTTGACAATGTGGAACCGGCCAAGGGAAAACGGCCAGGTACGAAAAGACTCAATCAGCTTATCTACTGGACCAGGGCACCAACCACCAATCACACATTTTGTCAGTTGTAACTCTGAACAAATAAAAGTCTCCGAAAACGTCTTCAGCATAACAAACCCTTGCTTTAATGGTTTGACATTCCGTCAGTGTCAAAAACAAAAGCAACAGCGTATCACACGCCTTGCATGAATTTTAAAGGAAACTATATAAAATTAAAAATAAAAAAGAGAAAAAAAGGGTAACGATGAATGCTTTTGTCGTCAACCGAAGGATGCTAAAAGGACTGATGTCAAAAAGGTGCGCTTTTGGGTTAGACATCCATTTCAACTTATACAATCGGATTTTCATGTGTCTATTTCTTGGCTATGTTCTGCAGTTTGGTTGAGAAAAATAACCGCTTTACTCCTCATCCTGAGGATGCTAAGTAATTGTTTAGCAAACGTGCGCGTTTGGGTTGAACATCGAAGTCTTTTATAAAGTAGTTTGTTTGTTTGTTTCTTTGCTTAACGCCCAGCCGACCACGAAGGGCCATATCAGGGCGGTGCTGCTTTGACATATAACGTGCGCCACACACAAGACAGAAGTCGCAGCACAGGCTTCATGTCTCACCCAGTCACATTATTCTGACACCGGACCTATCACTAACCCTATAATGCCAGACGCCAGGCGGAGCAGCCACTAGATTGCCAATTTTAAAGTCTTAGGTATGACCCGGCCGGGGTTCGAACCCACGACCTCCCGATCACGGGGCGGACGCCTTACCACTAGGCCAACCGTGCCGGTTTTATAAAGTAGTTCCGCACGTCGATTCCTTGACTTTGTTCTGTATCACGCTGTTCACTTTCCCCTCTCTTCGGGTTATTTAGCGCCCCGGATCCCCGGATCTCTCTCTCTCTCTTTGCTCATACTTTGACCTGACTTGACCCCAGCTTTCCTCATCCCCACTCCACCTTCTCCCGAATCGGGTCACAGCCAGGAGGACAAGGGACAAAACTCAAACTCACACTTGGTCAAACTGCAGTCTGCCAAGGGAGGTAAATATTTGAAAGGGGATTTCCTCCCCTGCCGCAAACTCTTTCACAAACATGGAGAGGCCGGCTGTCGAACTCACGGGGAGACTGACGTGACAAAAACTGTTTTTTAGAGGAGAGAACTTGGCCCGTCTCCTCTCGGATAGGTATGCCTTTAAGGGCGCATGTTTCGCTCCTTTCAGTCCGTAGCTCCATTTTTGGAAAGAAACCGACATTTCTTCCAGATCCTAACGATCTGCGTCGGAATGGCATTGATCTTTATTATGGCCATCAGAGAGGAAAATACAGATATGTTAATCCGAGTGAAGCCCTGGGTCAACAAACGATTATGATTCAAAAGAAAGCACAGAAGACTGCTGCTGAGTTAGAAAGGGCAATCCATTTTCAAAGGGCATGGCTTGAGTAAGGAGGATCCAAACGGTCTGGAACGAAACAAGACATCTTTCTTTATTTGGTGTTGAACGTCGTTTTCAACCACGAAGGTTATATCGCGACGGGGAAAGGGGGGAGATGGGATAGAGCCACTTGTCAATTGTTTCTTGTTCACAAAAGCCGCCTAATCAATCAAAAATTTGCTCCAGGGGCTTGCAACGTAGTACAATATATTACCTTACTGGGAGAATGCAAGTTTCCAGTAAAAAGGACTTAACATTTCTTACATACTGCTTGACTAGAATCTTTACAAAAATTGACTATATTCTATACAAGAAACACTTAACAAGGGTAAAAGAAGAAACAGAATCCGTTAGTCGCCTCTTGCGACATGCTGGGGAGCATCGGGTAAATTCTTCCCCCTAACCCGCGGGGGGTACGAAACAAGACAAATGTAGCCCTTTGTTTTTATACCGATGGCCAACTCAGGTCAGCTAAAGGCAAACTGATACTATCTTTATGCACATTGTTCACAAGGGAGCAGCTCTTACAGGCTTACTTTTTAAGTTCAAAGCTGGACATTATGAGAGGGAAAAAAAGGGCGAGGAAGACGATTTAGAAGCTCAATGATGGCGTGCACCAAGTCAGAACACCGTGACTTCTCAGTGTCATCGATTCAGTTCAAGAACAAAGACGGGAGAATTACGTTGGTGCAAACTCCGCCTCAGTTTTAACCAGGTCGAAACATAAAAAGATGCAAGGACCGGTTAGGACTGTGGACAGGCTTTGAACCTGTCCCTTGTGCCAGCGTGCCGGGTTGTGGAGTTCAAACTCGGCCCAGGACTGAGGTTATGCCAATACCGAGAGACCCGGCGGCCCTTCTCCGCGCATGCTCACAACGCTGTTTGCCTGCGCGCGCAAACACCTTCGCCCCATCACATTTCCGGCGGCGGAAAGGAGGCTTCGACAAACATCCAGCTGCCATTTGTGGGTCAAGAAGGTGATTTGCTTTTGTCCTACCGCGCGAGTTCGTGTGCGGTCACTGGGATGTGTTGGTGAAGACCAAAACTGTATGTGTACAAGGTTGAGAAACACTGAACTTCGCCAAGAGCTGTATCAAAGCAAACACTGTGACACTCTTTATTCTGATACAGTAGTAGCAGAAGCAAAGGCGGAATAACATTTTGTACTGACTGGTAGTTGATGACCTCATCTCAATGCAGAAGAAGTCCAGTGAAATATACTCAAAGCAGACAGACAGACCAACAGATAGACACACATACAGAGAAGGGGCGGAGCAGTTAAGCCAGAGGGGCGGGGGGTTACAACCTGGGGTCCAGGGGTAGACCCCTTGTTGGGTACAGGGGCAAGAGTTTTAGCTATTTTATGAACAATTTATGGCTTATCCTTGATTTTAATCATGATCAACTGGTGTCAGCAGCCACTCATTATTTCTTTTAAAGTTAGTATTAAATCTTCTTTTTTGGACAGCCGGGGGAGGGGGGGGGGGTCCGGAACCCCTGTAACACCCCTCCCCCCTAATCCGCCCCTGCAGAGACCACCTCATCAGTGCTTCTCTGTCTCTGTCTCTGTCTCTGTTTCTCTCTCTCTCTCTCTCACACACACACACACACACCGACACACACACACACACACACACACACACACCGACTCTTTTTGCAGCAGACTGTTACAGACATAATAGTGCAAATGGCCAGAAACACAGACAGGCGACAGGCACGCAAACAGCCAGGCAGTCAGCCAGTAACCCAGCAGCTAGCCAACCAGACTGCCTGTAGCCTGTTCTTGGGCTCTGAATATTATTATATGAAGTCTTATATCGCGCACGTATCTCCAGACTCGGACTAAAGGCGCAGGGATCTATTTATGCCGTGTGAGATGGATTTTTTTACACAATACATCACGCATTCACATCGACCAGCAGATCGCAGCCATTTCGGCGCATATCCTACTTTTCACGGCCTATTATTCCAAGTCACACGGGTATTTTGGTGGACATTTTTTGTATCTATGCCTATACAATTTTGCCAGGAAAGACCCTTTTGTCAATCGTGGGATCTTTAACGTGCACACCCCAATGTAGTGTACACGAAGGGACCTCGGTTTTTCGTCTCATCCGAAACTGAGACTAGCACTTGAACCCACCACCTAGGTTAGGAAAGGGGGGAGAAAATTGCTAACGCACTGACCCAGGGTCGAACTCGCAACCTCTCGCTTCCGAGCGCAAGTGCGTTACCACTCGGCCACCCAGTCCATAATATGATAAGTATGAATTCTACAAGTCAATGCCGGATTGATCATAACACTGTTCAAACCACAAGCAGCCTGCTCATCAACCAGCCAGCCAACCTAGTGCCAGTCAACACACATATACATTGATAAGAAAAGTGAGAAGTAAAAACCTAGTACCAGTCGAATAAAGATAAAAGCATAATTATACTGACCATCATTGAGGAGCCTGGAGACGATGCCGGCCATCTCTTGACACTGTCTGACGCCATACTCCACAGATTGGTCTTCTTCAAGGCCGAGGTCTGATAGCAAGGTCAAGGTAAATTCACAATACACATGCACGTGCATTCGAACATTTCTCAACAGCGCTTTTTTCTTCTCGAAATGTATGAAAATATGATCTATTCTCTCATTCCTTCATCACGCTTTCGAAAACAACAACAACAACAACAACAACAAGATGTATACATATATAAGAAAAGTGATAAGTACATTCTTAAATAAATAAATACAACAGACAAAAGACACACAACTTTCTTTCTTTATTTGGTGTTTAACGTCGTTTTCAACCATTCAAGGTTATATCGCGACGGGGAAAGGGGGGAGATGGGATAGGGGAAAGGGGGGAGATGGGATCGAGCCACTTGTTAATTGTTTCTTGTTCACAAAAGCACTAATCAAAAAATTGCCCCAGGGGCTTGCAACGTAGTACAATATATGACCTTACTGGGAGAATGCAAGTTTCCAGTACAAAGGACGTAACATTTCTTACATACTGCTTGACTAAAATCTTAACAAACATTGACTATATTCTATACAAGAAACA
>NC_090245.1:12191329-12201534 GCF_037325665.1 Littorina saxatilis
GTGTGTTGAGCCCATGCACAAATAAAACAAAATTCAACAATGATATGCACAATTTAAAAAAGACTTACTCATTTCTATTTCATCGTCACTGCCTTTCCACCCACAAACTGCATGTTGCACATTCACGTACACCGTAGTCTGTGCGCAGCCATTTTGACTGTAACTTACAACACCCGTACTAGCTAGGAGTTAAGCTCACCCTTACACTATATATAGTCGCTAAAATTACACTGCATGTGAATTCACAAGAAAAGGGCGTGGAGTAGTGTGAATAAAGTTAAGAGTATAGGTGAGGTCCTTGAATGGGGTTCATATCCACACCCATGCACCCCGCCTTTCACTGCACACTTTAGAGCGGAAAATGGGCTGGAGAGGGAGTGGGGTATGGGGTATGGGGCTTTTTATATTTAGTCAAGTTTTGACTAAATATTTTAACATCGAGGGGGAATCGAAACGAGGGTCGTGGTGTATGTGCGTGTGTGTGTGTGTGTGTCTGTGTGTGTGTGTGTAGAGCGATTCAGACTAAACTACTGGACCGATCTTTATGAAATTTGACATGAGAGTTCCTGGGTATGAAATCCCCGAACGGTTTTTTTCATTTTTTTGATAAATGTCTTTCATGACGTCATATCCGGCTTTTCGTGAAAGTTGAGGCGGCACTGTCACGCCCTCATTTTTCAACCAAATTGGTTGAAATTTTGGTCAAGTAATCTTCGACGAAGCCCGGACTTCGGTATTGCATTTCAGCTTGGTGGCTTAAAAATTAATGAATGACTTTGGTCATTAAAAATCTGAAAATTGTAAAAAAAAATAAAAATTTATAAAACGATCCAAATTTACGTTTATCTTATTCTCCATCATTTGCTGATTCCAAAAACATATACATATGTTATATTCGGATTAAAAACAAGCTCTGAAATTAAAATATATAAAAATTATTATCAAAATTAAATTGTCGAAATCAATTTAAAAACACTTTCATCTTATTCCTTGTCGGTTCCTGATTCAAAAAACATATAGATATGATATGTTTGGATTAAAAACACACACTTAGAAAGTTAAAACAAAGAGAGGTACAGAAAAGCGTGCTATCCATCTTAGCGCAACTACTACCCCGCTCTTCTTGTCAATTTCACTGCCTTTGCCATGAGCGGTGGACTGACGATGCTACGAGTATACGGTCTTGCACTTTGAACTCAAAGCCATGACGTTCCCTACACAAGGCTTTGATAACGAACGGATAAGGGGCGTAACTCCTTAGTCATATTACAGTTGAAAATTCAAAGCGGGTCGGCTTCACTCAATTTCTTGGCATCAGAGGCTTGACATAAATTAGGAAAACAAATGGTTGGACCCATCATGGACCAACTAAAACGCTGTAGGGCAGAATTAATATTTTGATGGTATTTTTGAACGTTCTCAGCGTCACTGTAGGAAGTGGCGTTCTCAGCGTGCAGAAAGTGAGCGTCAAGTCCCTTTGTATCAACAACGAAAATCTTTGCATCTTTGAATGAATCGAAACGCACGAGACTTACCACTCGTGCGTTTCGATTCATTCAAAGATGCAAAGATGTTCGTTGTTGATACAAAGGGACTTGACGCTCACTTTCTGCACGCTGAGAACGCCACTTCCTACAGTGACGCTGAGAACGTTCAAAAATACCATCAAATATTAATTCTGCCCTACAGCGTTTTAGTTGGTCCATGATGGGTCCAACCATTTGTTTTCCTAATTTATGTCAAGCCTCTGATGCCAAGAAATTGAGTGAAGCCGACTCGCTTTGAATTTTCAACTGTAATATGACTAAGGAGTTACGCCCCTTATCCGTTCGTTATCAAAGCCTTGTGTAGGGAACGTCTTGGCTTTGAGTTCAAAGTGACGGTCTTGCTGAAAAATGGCATTGCGTTCAGTTTCATTCTGTGAGTTCGACAGCTACTTGACTAAAATAATATTGTATTTTCGCCTTACGCGACTTGTTAGAATTGTGGTAGTCTGCAGACTGTCTTTTGTGCTGTTCTTTGCTTTGCTTCGCTCGGGGTTAACTTAGTGTGTGGGAGGGAGGGAGACTGAGAGAGAGAGAGAGAGAGAGAGAGAGAGAGAGAGAGAGAGAGAGAGTCGGAGAGACAGAGGGGAGTCGGAGAGAGTGTGTCGGAGAGAGAGTGTCCGAGAGAGACTACGAGAGGCGCGCGTGCGTACGTGCGTGCGTGCGTGCGTGCGTGCGTGTGTGTGTGCATCGTGCGTGCGTACGTGCGTGCGTGCGTGCGTGGGTGCGTGCGTGGGTGCGTGCGTGCGTGCGTGCGTGCGTGGGTGCGTGCGTGCGTGGATGCGTGGGTACATGAGTGAATTTTCACCAACACAATCTTGGTCGCGCTTATCCAATCATGTGCGAATGTGTTCACACAAACTCATTTGGTGGTGTGTGTGTTGCACAGACACTTCAGCTCTGTGAAAAGGGACACAAGTCAAACAGGAGTGTTTGACCTTGCATACACCCGGAAATAGCTTCAGCATTCCCAACGTACACAAAAGTATGTGTCAGCCAATTAAATGTAATTGCTGTATAGAGCTATACGATTGAACGTCACTGTTGAAACGTCTTAAGCCTAAATGCTTACGTTTACAACTACCGACAGTTTTCGTGAACATCTTGACATGATTTGAAAATCAATTCACCAGAAAAGTTGATGTAATAACAGAGTAATGTAAGCACCCACGACGATAATTCTATCAATCTTTCTAGTTTTGGGCACGACAAAGCTTTCACTTTTACAATGTCAACGTGTTCACAAAACGTGGGGATATGCAATTGCCTATGGTCTCTAACTTGCTAGTTAGTAGATGTTACAGTTCAAAACCTAAACGCACGACTTCGCGATCATTCACGCTAAAAGTATAGCTATTACAAGTATGGTACTCTGTTAAATTCGCTTCTACATTATTGGTGGTACTACCGAAATGAGCTTATTCGGAAAATTAAGAAGACAAACTATATTTCTGCACAAAGAATAAATATCAGTTATTTCTAATAAAAAAATCAACCTAAATCAATTTCACTAAAGGCCGAAAGCCGGGCTTGTGGCGACAGACTGTTAAACAAATCTGACGTGTGTATATCTAGCAGCCAAACCTTCAGGACATTATTAAACCCTAACTATACCATTCGTAATCTGATCAGTCCGGCTTCACTGCATAATGACATGGACAAAAGAAGAAGACTCATTCATAAACCATGCTGTTCCTATTGAACAGCGATCCAGTCGATACTGACATCGACAGCATTCGTATAAAGAAGAAATAAACTTGACAAGCAATCCTCCACTCCACTAAAAAAGGGGTCCCCTTATTCTGGTCTCGCTTACGTGCCGGCTGAAAAGGCTGCTCCGGAATTCAACAAACTGGGGTTTCTGTATCAATTTGTCCCAGCACTAAAAAGGCGGTGTTGTTGAACGCAGCCCACAGGTTGTAGGAACAGAGGTGAACGAGCTCAACTTCGCGTTAACCCTAGCGGGACTCGTTCAACCACCTCGCCGCCCCCCTTTCATGGTGTCAAGTTGTGCCTATACGACGAAACGGTGGTGGTGGCAGTGTATTAAACACAGGTGTATGAATGGGACAAGGGACGGGTGACGAGTAAGGAGTGAAAGGACAGCTTTGTAGCGCTAAACACTCGCTACACAATACGCCACGCTGCTGCCATTTGCTCCTTTCCCCCCTCCACTTTCAATAGGACCAGTTCACGTTCCCGTGGCACTGCGGACCTCAGAGAAAAGGTCTCGCAGACTTGAAAAGAGGCACCGTAATAAACTCTAGCCATGCTTTTCTTCTCGTAGAGAACGACTTGTTTTGGGGACAAAGTGGCGTATCCGCACAACTATAATCAGTTCGAAAGATCCCATTTTGGCCACCAGTTTTGTGTAAGTTGTATCTATTGTGTTCCACTTTTGGAAACGAACGGAACAATTTTTTTCGTAGCGGAGTGGTATGGTATGGGGTGGGCGTCAACTGAATGCCAAACACGGAAATGACTGGGAAAGACTGATGTCTGGACTACAAAGATGCAACTACAGAAGCTGTTTGACCTCTAAGTTCACAATTATTCCAGTTGGACCGCTTTACTTCATCTCTGTTACTACTGGCTGGTGCTAAATTCGGCCAAATATGATTGCGGAAACGGATAACACAAGTAAAACATACAACCGGCGGTTTTTTCTACGGAGCTAACGGCCATTGGTCAACATCACTCTGGAAGATGAAGAAATGTTGTAAGAGAACACAGCCATTTTTTTAATCTCACTTATATTCGGATTACAATTCACTGTAGTCGTTGTTGCTCGGATGAAACAGTAAACTTTCTTCCCTGGAAACCGGCTCACACCTACGACTCAGTTAAAAAAAAAGAAGGCTAATAAAAGTTAGTATTCATCAATCACCACACCCGTCACTGCAATATGACAAGGGCACATGATGGAAAGTAACAATTTACAATGAAAAATTAACGGGACACCGCGGCACAGAACACGGTGACATGGCCAACATATAAGTTGTTACTATGGAAACTGAACTAAATTGTTAGGGATATGGTTAGGATTAGGGTAAGCCTAATCAAATTGTTTTTATTTATTTTTACACCCCCGGTATAGGGGTGTGTATAGGTTTCGCTCGATGTGTTTGTGTGTTTGTGTTCGCATATAGATCTCAAGAATGAACGGACCGATCGTCACCAAACTTGGTGAACAGGTTCTATACATTCCTGAGACGGTCCGTACAAAAATTGGGACCAGTCAAACACACGGTTAGGGAGTTATTGGTGGATTAAGATTCTACAAGGACTTATAGAGTGACATATTAATGGTCAAAGGGAAATAATTCAGTTGGTGGCAGTGAGAATGGTTATTTCCCTTTGACCAACGGGGGTGTTTTTCCTACCTCGAAGGAATTTCTTTTTACTTTTCATTTTTCATTTTGCCGCTTTGATTTCATGATTGAGCGAAATAACCGTGCTGTGAACTAAAGCAGGTAATTTCAAAAAGAAGACCAAGAGAGAAGCAAAGAAAAGGAATACAGATCAGCTTAAACAGAGAGGAAGCAAGCCGGGTGATGTGAAACAAAGCGCTTTGGTTATTTTTGATTTAGTGTTTCTTGTGTCGTAAGGTGGCCACATTTGTTAATATCCGTTAGTTGTCAACTTTTTTAAAAGCTAGAAGAAGAAAAATGAGACTAGCGAGACAGAGGAGAGAGATTTCATGAGGGGTTCTGAATTTTCGCATGCATCCGTCGCCGTGACGTTTTGAAAGCAATGCACTGTTAGGATTGGATCTTTCTAAAAAGGACCCTTGAAAAGCTTGGGGAATGTAAACAAAACAACAGAATCTGGCGATGACCACATATAAATGTAAATAAACAACTCGTTCTAAGTTCTAAGTTTTGATTAAGACTAGTGTCCGTTATATTCAGTCCTGGAACGATTTTTAATCCTTTTCGTATGTCAGGGTGAAAATACCCCCTGTTAGTGATATCCACTTTTGACGAGCGTGTGACATTTCCGCAGTTAATGCCCTCACTAACCCTCAAGCCGGCTCAGCAGGAAGTGACGTGATATAAAACTTTATTGGCTCCATGAGACAGAGTTTATGGCAAGCTGGCTGCCGCCATGATGATTCATATCGTACACTCTACATTTTATCTTCGTTTTTGACACGATGGATACCAAAAAGTGTCGTGAGGTTTAGCTGCTGTTGAAGTAAGTTGAAACGGCTGTTGTTGTGGCGATCCAGAAAGTGTTTCTCTGTCCTAAAGTGGGGCGATCCGCCCTCGAGAGATAAATATGGAACAGAGCTAAAGTGGTTTTTGATTTACGACAAAATTCCTGTTTTTTCTGCGATTAATGAACCAAGAGAAACCAATTACCAGTAGACACAACATCAAACAGTCTGAGCAATACTAAATACTCATAGACGAAAGACTATGGTCTTTTACCTACAACAAAGAAAAAAGTTTCACAGTAATAAAATCAGATGGTGAGATGCTACACAAGAAGCAAGGAAAGGAAAAGAAAACAATATCTAAACGAAGACATTTTAAACAAAGAGATTCAAGTGTCCAGAAATATGTGCTCTAAACGAAACTGTTACAAAAAACAAAAGACACCCGTTATGCCGACTTCCTCTTTTATGATCTACCCGGCCCACTACATAAGCATCAGCGGCTATAAAATACAGGGTGACCCAAAAAAAAGAGTACCCAAACAAAACGTCATAAATTGAACAAAAATAAAGCAATCTTCATAAAATTTATTTACACACACAAGTAGCCTCTGCATGATTTGCACAGACAATTTTAGCGTTCTAGCTTGTCTTTCAGGAAAGTTATGCTCATTCTACAGAACATGCTCCAAATGACCTCCGCGCCGCTGCAGGCAAACTTGAACTCGCAGCGCATTGTTATCAATCACCCGCACACACTCCTGTTGCGAGATTCCGCGAATGGTTGTTGTGATGGCTCTCTTGAGTTCTGTGATTGTCTGTAGGTTGTTCCTGTAGACGTTGTCTTTCAGGAACCCCCAAAGATAGAAATCTGGGGGATTTAAATCCGGGGGAGGCCATTTGGAGCATGTTCTGTAGAATGAGCATAACTTTCCTGAAAGACAAGCTAGAACGCTAAAATTTTCTGTGCAAATCATGCAGAGGCTACTTGTGTGTGTAAATAAATTTTATGAAGATTGCTTTATTTTTGTTCAATTTATGACGTTTTGTTTGGGTACTCTTTTTTTGGGGTCACCCTGTACAAAAGTTAAGTCTTCCGGTTCGCCAACCTTTTAAACACCGAACACCAAGACACGGCATCCTTGTTTCCATGACAACGAAGTAAGACCCGTTAAGGAAGGCCCCGCGAAAGACGGGCAGGATTTTAAGGGTATCACTTTAATGGTATCAACTACTGGTCCCTGTCACCTGTTAATGGGTCCTAACTGTCGGCGCGACATCCGAAACCCTCTTAAGCGGGTGGCTTCAAAGTGGGTACCCCGCATCCAGCTACCCGGGGCTGGAGCCGAGCCAAGGGGGCTATAAACCACACACGCGTCTTCATCGAGGGACAAAAGAACTCAGGCCGGAACGCTTAGCAACATGACGCGCCATGACACTGACTTGACCATGAAATTGAAACCGTCAAAATCCCCAAGATCGGCGACAGGAGAAAGGATTTAAGGATGATGCTGATGGGGTGTGGGTTATGAGGGTTGAAAAACATGGGTACATAGGATAGTGAACGCTCACTTGACGGCAACGTTTTACTAAAAACAAAACACAATGAAATCAAACACACACAAAAGAACCACAATGACTTATCATAGGCAAAATTCGAACAGCAGCTTCAGGGTTAAATACCCGAGTGACATAATGAAATCAATTTGAAAAAGAAAGTAATCAAAACATTCAGTGGATTACGCAAAAAGGGAGATCATGCACACACACACGCACGCACGCACGCACGCACGCACGCACGCACGCACGCACGCACGCACGCACGCACGCACGCACGCACGCACGCACGCACGCACGCACGCACGCCCGCACACACACACACACACACACACACACACACACACACACACACACACACACACACACACACACACACACACACACACACACACACACACACACACACACACACACACACACACACACACACACACACACACACACACACACACACACACACACAAAGATACGCAGATGTTATTGCTTATTCAGAGTAGCGCAAAGCCGCACACACCCTCATTCCTAATTCATGAGATGTAGAAAAAAACCACCATACGACAAGTCATTTTATACACGGGTTTGAAACCCGTCACAATATTATCATATTAGTAGACATAATTCTGGTGTTTTAAAGCAGAAAACTTCGAAAACATTCCACGCGTGCAATTGACGTAAACACTCAAGATGGTATCACACTGAATCCCGTTATCCCCTCCATTTCCCCGTCCCTAGTTTATCCCCATGCATTGCGCAATCGTTTGTCAAAACAACCCTCTACACATTTCACTGACCAGAATTTGAATTAGTGTATACATGCATATATTAGCATGATGAAGGAATACGAATATGAATTGGGCCAATATGACGATGTGGGCTGCGCCACATAGTGCAACCCGAGATGCAACCGTTTCAAGACATTTCCCCCCCAACCTTTATAAAACCATGCTTTTTCAGATTGTCTGCTCATGACCTGTTAATTTACCTCCATTTAAAGACTCCCTCCTTTTAAAGGCCTGGTTTTCTCAGATGTTTGAAGATCTTAAAATGCGGGTTCAACTGTTATACGTTAAGAACGTGTGGTCAGCCGGGATAGAGATACACAATAAAATGCCCTGATAAGGCCCCCCCCCAAAAAATTGTCTGTTTCTGGTCACCAGACCGACCCTAAATTTCGGCGCCGACCCTAAACTTTTTTTTTCCAAACTCAAAATTTTTTTTTTTTTTTTTTTTGGTGGTAAAGGACAGGGTGAGAAAATGAACAACAAAAACGTGTGAAAACGAAAGTCCGCTGACGATTTGTAAATGTGTTGAGTGTCTTGTCTCTATGTATAGTGAATCCAGTCTCTTTGCGCGATTTTTAAAGTTAGTTTTATTGGTCTACATTTGGGGTAAAAAAATTAAAAAAAAAAATTAAAAAAAATCCCAACCTACCGACCCTATTTTTTTTTAGCCATGTTACCAGAAACAGACAATATTTTTGTTTTTGCCTAACACCTGCGTGATTATCCTATACATCACAGAGCCAAGGGAAACAGGGAATGTAATGTGTGTCCAACAATTATATACCCACATTTGAATAAGGTTCATAGGTACAGCTTGACCTCCTCGAGGGTTACAGTCACAGTGAGGCGTGCACTCACCATCGTGTCATCACGTTCTCACTGACCAGATGCACGCGTTGGCTGTAGGCTGCGTTCGCGCGAGCGTGCGTGTGTCTGTGTGCGTGCTTGCGAATGTGTGTCTGTTTGCATGATATGTTAGTGTGTATGATCATATGTAGGTGTGTGTGTGTGTGTGTGTGTGTGTTCGTGCATGCGTGCGTGAGTCACCGCGTGCTTGTATGTCTACACAAATTCACCTCCACGCACGTGCCTGCCTGGTTAACCTCCTTTTGGGGCATGCGTGTATATATATTTTTATATTTAAAGCATATAATTATGTATATGTGCTTTATATATCAGACGCTACCACCTCTTTCATCATATCTCGTGTCTCGGTAAGTAAAGGACTTAAACCATGTCACGAAGAAGTCCCACAAGCTGTGAAGTCATCTACCTCTGTATGATGGATGGCGTGACGTCTTTCGTGTTGTGGAGCACGCCCTGCGGCCGCCAGCTTTCCCTAACTGACATTTATGACGGCTGCGGCCAGCATTCAAGATGATGGGAGCCAGAGGGGCGGGGGTCCCACACTGACTTTCTCGCAAAATGTATGCATGCTCGTTTTGGACTGAGTGATCTTTTTGTTTATATTCTGCAGAAAAACGAACGTGTAGGATGAGGTGTAAATCTTTGGCTTAGTGGATTACTTTTGAGTCTGAATTGTAAGGTAAAAACGTTCTACGCTTGGGGGGAAACTCTGTCTGTCTATCTGTCTGTGTGACTGAGTGTCTGTCTAATTGACTGTCCGTCTTTCTTTATTCTTTCTCTCTATACTTGTCTCGCTCTCGCTCTCCTTCTCTCTCTCTCTCTCTCTCTCTCTCTCTCTCTCTCTCTCTCTCTCTCTCTCTCTCTCTCTCTCTCTCTCTCGAAAAATAATATAACTGTTTTTGCTTACTAACATAAGTATGTTTCACCTGTGACTCGTTTCAATCAGTAGAGTATATATTCTGCATTCGTGTTATCTGTTTGCGCCCTCCAAAAACGTATACGTTGTCACACGGTTCTTCTCTTATTGTGATTGTCAAATCAGCGCACCAGCATGTAATTAGCGGAGCTGGCTGCAAGGATTTCACAACAGTTAATGATACGTCCTCCGTTTCCAACAGTAAGCCCTGTCAACCATAGTACAGATGATTACACGATACATGATCTCTCTTTGCTGCACGAGCTGCACGAGCTGCCCTCAAGGCGCATGACCTCTTCCAAATATCCAAAGCCAAGAAGGCTTCCATATCCAGGAGTGTTACCAGAAAACAATCTGCTAGAGATTGGAAGTCAAAT
>NC_090245.1:12201734-12241734 GCF_037325665.1 Littorina saxatilis
AAAGAAGGCCTGTGAGACAGATTAACAGACAGGGTGCCACAGACGGGAAGAGAGACAGAGGTTAAACCTCGCCATCCCCCTCCTTCACCACGCTGGTCACAAATTAATCCACACGTGCTGTTTTTATTTCCAAGATAACAAAGATAATGATACAGGAGGGGAACCCAAACTTGGACAGAATAAGAGCACACACACACACACACACACACACACACACACACACACACACAAACACACACACACACACACACACACACACACACACACACACACACACGCACCATGCATAAATCATAAACACAGTATGTTCACTGTTATGATCAAAAACAGCTCCCTTCTTGAACATGTCATCAATCCGCACAACGAGGCTAATCGCAGCACCATCTACACCGCTCAGTGTGACTTCCCACATAAAGGCCGACTCTTACAAACGATCAGTTAATCTGGTTTGAGGGATGGACCAGAGACAGGCCAGAATCTTGCCCAACTAGACATCAAACATTAGGAGAACACAGAACACAGGCCGATTGCATGGTGTTGCCTAATAAAACGCAGGGCGAGAAATACATCACGGGATAACATGGAAACCAAACTGGCTCAACACGACCGACTTGTCCTCCGGCTGGTTTTCCAACGAAAGCGACGACATGCCAACTTCCCTGTCTTACGACACAGAGGCATGCGTTTGCTAAACTAGAAAATCGACCGCCGACCGTAGGACTGACAAAGTGAATTTCTTTCTTTATTTGGTGTTTTACGTCGTTTTCAACCACGAAGGTTATATCGCGACGGGGCAAAGTGAATTAAGTACGGACTAGAACAGTGTTCACTACTAACGAGGCTTGGGCGAAGATCAAGCCAGCTATTGCCTTCTGCCCGAAGCGGATTCAAGAATCTATGAAAGTCTATGTAAAGTTTGGACCCGAATATGGTCCACTACCAAACATGGCCAGGCGAGGATGAAGTTAGCTTTTCTTCACTCCTGAAACAATATTTTTAACCATATTTCAACCAACCTTTGGAGATTTTGCAAATTTCAAATTTTTCCGCCAAGAAGTTACCTCCATTTAAAGACTACATCCATTTTCAGGCCTATTTTTTTTCAAGTTTTCAGAGGTCTTCTTCTTCTTCTTCTTCTGCGTTCGTGGGCTGAAACTCCCTCGTACACTCGTGTTTTTTTGCACGAGTGGAATTTTACGTGTATGACCGTTTTTACCCCGCCATTAAGGCAGCCATACGCCGCTTTCGGAGGATTCAGAGGTCTTAAAAGGGTTGTTCCATGTACCTCGCCAGAAAGACTTAAAAAAAAATTCCACTTTAAAATGTGTCACACAACACAAATGGACAGGGAAAGCTATCTGAGAGTTTTACGCACACTTTCATTCACGTTTAATACAACCACAACCGTATCCCTGTGGGCGGCAAACAATTTACCATGCACACAATCCGGGATACAGCTTTAGTAGCTTTTTACGGACACTTTCCCCCTACCTTTCTCACACTGTCCTAATCTGTCGCGAGTAAGCTGATCATTTTTGGAAACCAAGTGGGAAAAGTGCGCGGAAAGCTTGTAAGCAGATTCTGCGTTTTAAAGCGGAGTAGGATTTCGTGCCTTGACAGTGGGACGGTAGATTAGGATCGCTGGTGTTCCGGACATAACGCGGTCGTTAGCATTAAGCCCTCGGGAAGGACTCCCCTCAAAGATAGCTAGGAGCTTTGGTCTTTACCTCATCACTAGCGCCTACTAAAGTACTATTCACATGGTCTATTTTTGACCGACTGTCGGACGATTTTTGTCAGAACAAAGTTGGTTGAACACACACACACACACAGAGAGAGAGAGAGAGAGAGAGAGAGAGAGAGAGAGAGAGAGAGAGAGAGAGAGAGAGAGAGAGAGAGAGAGAGAGAGAGAGAGAGCGAGAACGAACGAACGAACGAACGAACGAACGAACGAACCAACTTTATTTTTCGAGGGTAATGGAGTAGATACAGCAAAGATCTTTTTTCATCCAGCCCTCGCCCAAGAGGGAATTAACTAACCAGTGCATAATATTAAAGCAGAAGAAGAAGCAAAGCAAAAACATAAAAACATGGTTATTAAATCAGACAAAGAGGAAAAAAAAATGTTCATAGCATACATGGTCATTGGTAATGGTATACATTAAAACACACACTTTGACACACACGGTCACATGCACACAGACACACACAGACATACATGCACATACAGACACACACGCACACAGACACACGCACACACACATACACACACACACACACACACACACACACACACGCACGCACGCACACACACACACACACACACACACACACACACACACACACACACACACATGTACACATTGTACACATAATCATTAAAAAAAAAAAAAAAACTTAACTGAAATGAAATGATTATACAAGTAGATTTTCATGTACTTATCAAACAGCAGTACCTGATCGAGGCATTAAGTGCCACACGACGATGAAAGCATATACAAAAAAGTATGTCTTCTAAAACTGGCAACAGAAAGTGGCTGTCTGAGAGAGACTGGTAAACCATTCCACAGAAATGGACCTGAATATGCCAGACTAGTTTTATACAAGTCAATTCTAGGGAGGGGAACATTTAGTTTCTTCGTGCGGCTTGATGAAGTCTCAGTTAATAATATTCTTTTAGTTAAATAGTCTGGTACACGTCCAAGAACTATTTTATGCATAAACCTTGCCTTGTTAAACGCTAGTCTGGATGAAAGTGGAAGAATTTCAGCTTTTTTGTAGTCATGATTAGAGAGGGTGCTGTTTTTCAGCAGAACAACTTTTACTCCGCGTCTGTGCAAAGATTTTAGGGGTCTTAAAGCTGCATCACTTGCAGAATCCCAAAGGGTTGATGCATAGTCTATTCCAGACTGCACATGCGCTTGAAAAAATGTTCTGCGCGCATCAAAATTTAGAAAATGTTTAATCTTTGCAGACTGATGAACTTTTTTTGCTGTAGATTTACATAAGTTACTTACATGAGGGCCCCATGTTAGATTGTTGTCAATAGTTACACCCAAAATTTTGTGTTCACTAACCTCGTTTATCAGCTGACTATCAACAGAAATGCACTTCTTTGGTTCCGACATGACTTGTCGTTTTTGACGCGTAGTAATTAGCATATACTTTGTTTTTTCTGGATTGAGAGACATGTGGTTTAAATGCGTCCATTCTACAGCATCATCGACACACTTCTGAAGCGTGTCGACTACCGAAGTAATATCATCACCTGAGGTATGAATAGTAGTATCATCAGCTAGCATATCACACTGTCCAGAGGATATGTGTAATGGTAAGTCATTGATGTAGACAGAAAATAATAAAGGTCCGAGGACCGAGCCTTGTGGGACCCCATATAAAATTGGCATTGCTTCAGAGCTCGAACTGTTAAAGGTAACTTTTTGTGTTCTTCCCGACAAAAAAGAGGCTATAAAAGTCTGTGTGGGCTGTGGTAGTCTATAAACGGAAAGTTTCCGCAAAAGGAGGGCGTGATCAATAACATCAAATGCCTTTGCAAAGTCCATAAACAGTGCTCCACATAACTTATTAGAGTTGATTTTTGATAACCAAGAGTCCACCAGTTCTGTCAGTGCCGTATGGCACGAGTGTTTAGGTCTAAAACCAGACTGAGTTTCATGAAACAAATTGTTTGATGTAAAGTATATCATAATATGGTCATTGACATGTTTTTCCAGTAGTTTTGACAATACTGGTAAAACGGAAATCGGTCTAAAATTTGAGGGATCTGTTTTATCACCTGCCTTAAAGAGGGGGATCACTTTAGCTTCCTTGAAAGCTTTGGGATAAACACTTTTTTCAATACAGAGATTGTAAATATACGTTAGAGATTCCGCTATATGTGGGGCTGATAATCTAAGAATTTTGCTGTCTATTTCATCAGTTCCCTTTGTGCTACTTTCTTTCAAGTGAGTTAGAGAATTATATACTTTGGAGACTGACAAAAAAGGTATAACTTGTGCCTCGTATTTAATTTTGGTGTCACAGTACTTGCGCAAAATGTGTAAATTGTTTTCATCGGATTTGTCAGTTTTTATTACTTTACTTGCAACTGAACAGAAGTGATTATTAATTTCATCTGGCGAAATATCGTTTTCGTTCCATGATGTGGTCTTTACACATTTATTAGTTAAAAGATTAATGGCTTTCCATGTTTCCTTGGAACTCTTGCCTTTCTTAAGAATGTCTTCGAAGAACTGCTTTTTTGACTGTCGAGTCATATACTGACATTTTGCTTTCTGTGTTTTGTACTCTTCAGATTGGCGGTCGATCCGGCATAGATAATCTCGGTAATGTTGGGCTTCTATAATTTCAGGAGTGATCCACCCTGGCCGATATGAATACTTAATTCTTCTTGACCTTTTAGGTGCATGTTTATCTAAAACTTCGCGAAATGTAGAATACCATGTTTTTAAAGCGTCATCAGGATTGGTCTTGTTATATATCTCACTAAACGGTGCAGAACGCATGTCTTCAAGAAAAAGTACTTCATTAAACTTAGCAAATGACCTGTACGTGAGGACAGTATGACCAAGCTTAGGAATTTTCACACCTTTTTTTGACCATGTACAGCAAATAGGGAAATGGTCGCTTATGCCTATGACAGGTACACAGGTTTCTATTACATGTTTTGAGTCGGTAGAGTATAAGTGATCAATGATGGTACTGGATGAGGGCGTGACTCGCGTTGGCGTATTGATCAGTTGGGACATATTAAATACAGTAGTAATATCTTTCCAAGATTTATTAGATTTCGTCATGTCAATGTTAAAGTCCCCCATGAGAAGAATCTCTTTTGATTCTAACCAAACTAAATCCATCATGGTTACAAACTTGTCAACCCAGTTCGCTGGTTCAGCTGGATTCCGATAGAGAAATCCAATCAAAATAGGAGATGCATGCTTTAACTTCACCTCTGTCCATATGCACTCCACACCAAAATTTTCAAACTGAGGTAAGCGCTTGAATGTTATATGTTCATTTATATAAACTAAAAGGCCCGTTTCTTTAGGATTTTTTGGGTCCCTTCGTATAGTTTGAAAACCGTTGATAAAAATTTCTTTATCGTCTATGCAGGAGTTAAGTCTAGATTCTGAGAATCCAAAAATATGAAACCCCCTGCCATAAGACTCACTGTTCTGAACAACCTGGGAAACATCAGACATTTTGTTTACAATATGATTGATATTAAGGTGTCCTATACGAAGGCCTTCAGTCACAGGCCAACGATTGTGGTCATATAACTTTGTCATCACGTTAAAAGTATGCAAAGCAACAACACAAATGAAACAAAATAATTAAGCAAACAACAAAAATTGTGTGAAAGGAAACAAAAATGTTAAAAAGATGAATACTATTTAGTAGCAAACAGTGCTCAATTCAACTTCCAGGGAACAATGTAAGAACACACAAAACGCTGGAAATAAAATTGTTGAACAAAGCGATTGGAAATGAAACATTAATTAACCAAGAAACAATGCGGTTGACACACAACGATGCTATGATGAATATCAACTCGAATTCCGTAGATACAAAAGTTACTGACAATCCGAATACACAGTGGGAAAATTACAAAAGTTGAGAAAGAAGTCGCGCTATGAGCTTTAGGGCAGCAGCTGGATTGTCAGTGGAAGAGGGGACAGTCACGTGCTCAACAGTTTGCAGAGCGGGGTGGGCGCTATGCGCGAGGCGGGGTGGAGGGGGCGGGGCCTCACTACCACTGGTCATGGACACGTTTGTTTTGACAGGCCTTTCATCGGGAGCATCGCACTGATTGGTTGAATTATGTAGGTGTGAATGCGTACCGTGTGATGCCATGTCCGAATAAGAGCGAGACGAGGTGTTTGACTGATTGGCCGAAGCTTTGACCGGGTGTCCGCGAGATTTCGGGTCGAATGACTGTGCGGTTTGTGTGTTGTCCCCCGGCCTGGGTTCGTTTTGTTGACCTGAAAATCTAAAATTCCAGGCCAGACTAATTGTGCCGCGAAGGCTTGGATGCTTGTGGTCGCGGTAGAGCGCCTGTCGCGGCGAACCATTCTGTGTGTGAAAGGTCTGAGAGTTGTTAATGAACAACACCCCAGTCCTCTCACACACTGAACGGAGAGAATGGTTTGAATGTAAAATTTTGCTGTCAAACGCGCGGGTGCCCTTGCACGAAGGGAGAATACTGGACGCTCGGAGTGATGCCCGAGGAAAGGCCCGACGAAACAACCCGACCAGTGTAAACCACGTGTCTTCAGACACAGAGCCTCTCTGGACTGAATTCACTCCTACATGAATGATTGCAAGATTTACTTTGGGGTTTGGTTTTTGAACCTGCAGCCAATTGATTAAGTCCTGACAGGTCATCCCAGGGACACAGATTTTGTGCATCGTTTCCCCGCGGGGCGTCATCTTCCTAATGTCCATTTGTTTAAGGACACTGTCCCCGATCAGGAGCATGGACACCTTGCTGTCCACCGATTGTTTATTTAGGTGGTCGGCGGGGGTCTTAGCGGTGTCACTACTGTCTTTGCGCTTGGCTGACTGGGGGGACGTGGCGGCATTCTTCTGATGTTTTGGAGTGGGTGACAAGTCGGTCGCCTTGTGCCGAGCCGACATGTCATGTTGGGTAGGGGGGGTGCACTTGGAAGAGGAGGGGTGAGAGCCGGGAGAGGTGTATTCA
The DNA here is from genome assembly GCF_037325665.1 of Littorina saxatilis. Classification (NCBI taxonomy): domain Eukaryota; kingdom Metazoa; phylum Mollusca; class Gastropoda; order Littorinimorpha; family Littorinidae; genus Littorina; species Littorina saxatilis. Next base: position 12,208,456 of record NC_090245.1, read on the forward strand.
GACCCAGGCGCTGGATCCGAAGGGGACTTCACACAGTTGATAACTTCCACTGGATTGGCAGAGGGGGGCGGGGACTTGACAGAAGGGGAATGTGGGTCTGGGGCCATAATTCCAGGTTGCGAGGGCCGGGGGTTAGGGGAGGTAGGGGAGGGTTTTTTGTTCGGAACAAGTGGGCTCTGGCATTTCTGCAAGAGGGGGCCAGGAGGGGAAATTTGACCTTCGAGCGCTAGAATTCTGCAGTGTAGGGCCCTGTTCTCAGCCTGTAGGGCAGCGAAGCTGGCCCCAACAGAGGACATGATGTCGGACAGGACCGCATCAAACTGTGCGGTCGTAATCCAAGCCGCCGTTGTGTTGACCGTCTTGGAGGTTGTGTCGGACACATCTCCGGTCGTTGTGTTGACCGTCTTGGAGGTTGTGTCGGACACATCTCCCGTCGTTGTGTTGACCGTCTCGGAGGTTGTGTCGGACACATCTCCCGCCGTAGTGTTGGCCGTCTCGGAGGTTGTGTCGGACACATCTCCCGCCGTAGTGTTGACCGTCTCGGAGGTTGTGTCGGACACATCTCCCGTCGTTGTGTTGACCGTCTCGGAGGTTGTGTCGGACACTTCTCCCGTCGTTGTGTTGACCGTCTTGGAGGTTGTGTCGGACACATCTCCCGTCGTGGTGTTGACCGTCTCGGAGGTTGTGTCGGACACATCTCCCGCCGAAGTGTTGACCGCCTCGGAGGTTGTGTCGGACACATCTCCCGTCGTGGTGTTGACCGTCTCGGAGGTTGTGTCGGACACCTCTCCCGCCGTAGTGTTGACCGTCTCGGAGGTTGTGTCGGACACATCTCCCGCCGAAGTGTTGACCGTCTTGGAGGTTGTGTCGGACACATCTCCCGCCGTTGTGTTGACCGTCTCGGAGGGTGTGGCCGCACTGTTGTCTGCTGCAGAGGGTGCAGCGCCCAACTCTCCACGGCGTGGCACCAGCCTGGGAGAGTGCAAGTGGGAGAGGGAGACCTCGTACTGCTCACCGCCTGTCAAAATGACAGACCTCTCAGCTGTCTGTCGTACCGGTGTTGTTGGTGTTTCAGGCACACTTTTGCCCGTGGCATCAGGTAGAGACAGCGGAAGCTTCTCACATTCGGTGAGGGCTGTGTCAGTGTCGGCCTGCCGTACGTCCAGACTGTGAACCAGGGCACGCACAGTTTCAAACTCCGCAGAAGCCCACGCACTGGTTTGTAGTCCCTGCACTAGGACTTTGGGCGGGGATTTGGAGGAGTTGTACAGGTGAAAAGTAATGAGTTTCTGCACTTGTGCTTGTTCACTCCAGTTCGTTTGTGTTTCTCTAAGAGAGAGAGAGAGGGAGGGAGGGAGGGAGGGAGGGGGGAGGGAGAGAGAGACAGAGACAGAGAGACAGACAGAGACAGACAGAGACAGACAGACAGAGACAGACAGACAGAGACAGACAGAGAGACACACACAGAGAGAAAGAGAGAGACAGAGAGAGACAGAGACAGAGAGAGGGAGGGAGAGAGAGAGTGAGGGACGGAGGAGAGAGAGACCTTACAGAACAACAATTAAACTATACCCATACACACTCAAGAATAAGCATTTTCGTTCAAAGCGAGCGCTTAACTTCACAGAGGCCTACGAATAAATACTGCTCCCTTCAGTTTCCCTTTCCTGGAACTTTAAGTTTGTTTTAAAAATTGTGCTTTTTTTGTGTGTGCATATCAGCTGTTATCTCTTCCTCTAATCCCTTCAACGCTACATGTTATGACGCGCCACAGACTAGCTGGTATGACGGATTTCAGTCTCTAGTCCCAGAACCGCTATCACAAAAAGAGTCCCCCGAACAAAACCGAGACTCATTAACAGTACTCATAAATCCCCTTCACCAATATTCTTAATGACGTCATGCGATCGACATTTATCATCCGAACCGACCGGTGGGGAATAAAGAACACACAATGTGGCTACCGGCCTCTTGTTCGGGTTCTCGCTACTTCGGTTTAGGGCTGCCGCATAATGAAACAAACGCCTCGGCTCTTTTTGTAATAAAGCTACCCCCTCCTTTATTGGAACACCAGTCAGGGACAAATTGCCGGGATAGTCGGGTAGTTATGCACCCGAAGAGAAAAACGGGGTGAGGTAACAGGACTCAATAGGGAGTATTTCGAGGTTTAAATGTGAAACGGAATAAGAAAACTATTATACATGTAGTAGTCGTTTCTGTGTATATTTGTGTTTGTTGATTTAGTCCGTCAATCGTTTGTTTGTTCGTTGTTTGCTTTTTATTACTTCTTTACTTGATATTCTAACATTTGTAAACCGTATCATCATGAGATTAAACCCTCCCATGTAAAAAAAAAAGCACCTGTTTGCTTATGCCATTACCCTCGTTAATAAAGAATTTGTCTTTGTCTTTGTACATAGGTTTATCTGGGTGCGTGTAAGGCCTGTTCGATTGTTGGTGTTTGTCTCCTGGGTAACTGACATGATTTAGTATTGTTTCTTAATGTCCTAGCTTCTCCACATACACCAGTAAAAAAGTTGCTGTAGTTCTTTTCTTTTTTTTTAAACTTTAGTACAAATCTACCCCGCTTCCTGCATTCAAACACATACACCGTACCCAGAGTATCTCCCATTCTTTCTCCCCTACCATCCAAAAAAAGGCAACAAACTTCTATCGGTCCCGTATGGCCCTTATCGGTTGAAAAAAATAATTAAAAATATAATCTAGCCCCACCCGTGTTCCGTATCTGTCACCTCCACTTTCCAAACAACGATTCAGTTATGACATCAGATTCCTGTTCCCACGCGTAGTACAGTTGAAAAACTACAACCAAAAAACACTGAACACACAGCAATCCCTCAGAAATGTGGGTATTTGCAGTTTCGACAGCTTGATCCACCCCGAACACATCGGGTACTTTTGAAGGCACTACAACCTCCCCCTTTTCCAGGGTCAAACCTACCCCTTTTCCTTGTCAGGGCAATAGATATAGACGTGAGTGTGTACCCCCGTCAAACGTGTGATAGTAGATGCTTTAAGATGTGCAAACGGCGTAATGTTTGCTTGCTTTGCGGCGAGGAAAAGGGTGTGTGTTTACCCTCAGGTGGATTTACTCGCTTGCAAATGTTTTCAGAACGGTGCAGTTATCTTTTAGACTAGTTCGTGATGAATCATGATGATAGTCCATGACGGCCTTAAGTGATTCAAAACGCAAATAACTGTACGAAAAAGAACATGTTAACTTTACGGGCACAGCTTTTCTGCCTCAAAGGGCGAAATACACCTTCCCGTGCAAGAGATGGAACAGCTCAAAAGAGACTGCAATAGCATTCTTAGACAGTAGAGCTGAAACCTTAAAATGAAACCCGAAAGCATCTTGTATCAGAAACAAATTGGGCCAGAATGCGCACGACAAGATCAAAATAAAGCAGGGAAGGAATCACCTTACAGACGGCAGTTAGTGACGGCTATGCGGAACCAGTCTCGACAATAAGAAGCATCAAATACAGCCCCCCCCCCCCCCCCCCCCCCCACGGCATGACTGTCACACTGCATTCCAAAACGTACACTTGATGGCAACTAAAAGCCCTGATCTGTCAAAAAAGAAACAGCCGAGCAGATCATCTTTTAATTTCACATACAGCCACAAAATAAGCAAAACAACGCAGGAAAGTGAAATCGACTTTCATCCTCACTGACTCAGTCTGAGTCAATAAGCTTGCATACCGTCAAACGAAGACTTAAATTAATTAAAACTGCCGACCGCTTATCCACAAGACAAACAGTATCTTCAACATTGACGAATTTCCACTGAAGCAGGGATTTTATATTCGCGTGTAGTGGAAAAAGGAGAAGCGTACAGCCTCTATCCTACAAGGCCTACACCATAGAGTTGAGCGATTAACGTGGAGGGTTCAGCTCTCAGGACCAGTTGTTGCCTAATCCCTGGTGGATAAACATTGTGGCCAGCTACGTGGAGTAACCGGGGTCTATCTAAACACACCGGCCGCTCGCAACTCTATCAGGCAAAATGAGGGCTTATTAAGCCCTCGCCAGGGCCAGGACCCAGCCCGTGTATAGAAGGAGCTGTGTTAGGCCATGTCGGGGTCATTACATAAACTCTCGATCCCTGCCCTTGTACTTTACTTGCCCCTCCGCCTTCTGTTTTCATTGTCCATTGAACCAGGGCTGGTCGCCAACGGGACGCATTCCCCTTTCGCCGTGCACTCTTTAGCTTCAGAGAGAACGAGGTTGACCGAGCCACAAAACCGAGTCTACTTTCAGTTGTACTTTGAATTTTCTGCCAACGATTTCAGTCATGGAGGTTGTATTATTTGAGAGGACCTGGCGAGGGTTCTACTGTTTGAGAGGAACTGGCGAGGGCCGGCTCTACTGTTTAGCAGGAACTGGCGAGGGCCGGCTCTACTGTTTAGCAGGAACTGGCGATGGCTCTACCAAAGATATTCCACTGCTACTCTTGGGTTATACTAGCTCATTTTCCACTTCCTTCCGGACAAGCCCATGGACGAAAGGTGTTGACATAACGGCAACCGTAAACTGCAGAGAGAACTGCTACAAGGGGGCCACTGTGTTGACAGTAGCATGTTTCTCACCGCGGATCACAGCAACGTGCTGTGGGGATCATTGGATCAACTTTATTAGCTATTCTTTCTCAGTTTACTCAAGTATCTTTGTAGGAGGATAATATACGAAAGGTGGAAAGGAGGAGAGAGGGGGGGGGGGGGGGATAAATGTCGTTCGGAAAAAAGATTCTTTCTGTAGGGTCCAGCATTGCCCTTCTGTATACGTTCATATTTTGTAACTGTAAAATAACACTGCCATCAAAGACATCAACAATAAGCACTTTGTTTCTGGTTCGGGCTTCGTCTGCTATTTCGATACTTGGACAAGAAAAGTCAGGTCTGCAAACTGAGCTACGTCATTCAAGATGGATTTAAAAAAAACCCGCCGTTTATTTTTAACCGTTCAAACACGATTTAGTCTGAGCCTTGATCAGTCACTGACACAGTGGACACATTGAGCCGTCGACTGAGATCAGTACACGGAACTTATCTATATATATACACAAGCATATAGCCTGTCTACGCGCCCTCCACCCCCGGTATGTTTGCAGTGACGTCATTCCGTGTACACACCACGACCCCCTACCCCCCCTCCCCCCTCTCCTTGCTTGTACACGACATGAAGAACTGATTTGCCTAGCGTGAAATCGATGCAGTTTTCAAGGTCTAGGGTATGGGAGTGTAAAATATTCACCTTCAACTTAAAGCATAAGTGATGAGTTAGACTGCAACAATAACGAAACCAACAACAGAATGCGGAACAATAACAAAAGGCCTTAATCCCGCGATTTCCTATCAGAAGTTTTCGGAGGTTGTTCTTGCTGTCATTCCTTTGCTTTTCTTCCTTCTTTTCACGTTCTATCTGTTAGGTTTATTTCTCTTTTTGCGGAAGGGTTGGGCCATGGGGCACCACACAATTTTCTGTTCCTTCAGAGAAACGATCAGCTTACATGCAGACATTGCTTTCAAAATCTTATCTGAATTGCTAAGTGTCTGCAACCATGTCTGTTTTGATCCATCAAAACTTGACACAGCTTGGGACGGGCGCAGTGGCGTGGTGGTAAGACGTCGGCCTCCTAATCGGGAGGTCGTGAGTTCGAATCCCGGTCGCTGGCGCCTGGTGGGTTAAGAGTGGAGATTTTTCCGATCTCCCAGGTCAACTTATGTGCAGACCTGCTAGTGACTTAACCCCCTTCGTGTGTACACGCAAGCACAAGACCAATTGCGCACGAAAAAGATCCTGTAATCCATGTCAGAGTTCGGTGGGTTATAGAAACACGAAAATACCCAGCATGCTTCCTCCGACAGCGGCGTATGGCTGCCTACATGGCGGGGTAAAAACGGTCATACACGTAAAATTCCACTCGTGCAAAAACACGAGTGTACGTGGGAGTTTCAGCCCACGAACGCAGAAGAAGAAGACACAGCTTGCGTGGAATCTGCACGACTAATTAGCCCTTAACGTGAAAGTGTAAGGGGAAGAAAGAGAAAAAGGACGAAGTCACATTTAACACGGAAAATTTGCACGGCTGACAATAGTTAGGGCAATTCCCCTATCGCCTAACTGAAGTGAGTCTTCTGCAATGGAACCCATTTTTTAAGACCCCCGATTTAAGATTCCTTTCCTAGATCCTCCCTTTTTAAGACCTTGTTTTTTCAGATTTTGTGTCCACAACCTATATAAATGTATCCCCCTTTTAAGACTCCCTCCGTTTTAACACCTTATAGTTGGGGTGACCATTTTTTTTTTAACAGGGAGGTTCCACTGTACCAGACCTAGCGTGCGAAACGAATCGGCATGACGTTGAGTGTTCCCGCATGGAATGTGTCCCATCAGAGTTCACAGGCAGACGATAATAGAGCGGCCCAAAGTAGGAAGTGCATGCCATTCGAAACAGATCGGAACAAGTTACCTGTTAAACGCTACACCCCTACAAGCAGGTGTGTGAGTGTGTCGGTGTGTACGGTGGAACCCTGACTGACTATTAGGGTTTAACGTCCTCTTAGACCAACTGGTCTATATTGGGACAGGTATTGGTAATACGTTGAAGATATGTGATACTTTGATTCGAACAAGCCCGCTGTGGCTGTCTTCTTCGACACACCAGCATTGGGTTTGTCTCTTCAAAGTATCGAAATACGATCATGATAATCGGAGACGAGAGATGATGCATGCGTGTCTTCGTGTTTTCCAAGCCCTGAGACTTTCGCTGTGAACGTGGGATCTTTTTCGTGCGCATGTGTGCACACGGGGGTGTTCGGACACCGAAGAGAGTCTGCACAAAGTTGACTCCGAGAAATAAATCTCTCGCCGAACGTGGGGATCGAACCCACGCTGATAGCGACCAACTGGCTACAAAGCCAGCGCGCTACCAACTGAGCTCTTCCCCGCCCGGTGGACCTCATTTTAAGACCCCCCAGTTTAAGACTCCCCAGTTTAAGACTCCCTCCTTTTTGATACCCTGTTTTCACAGATTTTCTGTTCATAACCTCTGTAAATTTACCCCCGTTTTAAGACTCCCTCCATTTTAAGACCTAGGCCTGATTTTCTTGAGATTTTTGAAGGTCGTAAAAGGGAGGTTCCACTGTATAAGAGCTCCTCGTTTAGACTGACTGACTGATTGGCTTGGCTTGCTGATATGAATGGCAGGCTTGATTTGGATTTGTGAAGGTATTGGTGAAACTAAATACCCTGCTTCAAGTTCTGACTGACCGGGTTCTGTTGAGACTGAAACATCGTCCGAGATAAATATGACAGCTGGCATGAATGAGAAGTAATGCATAGGGTTCCGTTGGCCGGAGCCGAGACACACACTCACGCAGCTGACAGAATGCAAGAAACACTTACAAAACAGAACAGCGCAAGACAAAACACGACAATAAATAAAGAGAAACTCACCCAACTTGGCAGAGAGCATGCAACGCTGAAATAAACTCCCGGGCACCTATCTAAAGTGTGTGAATTTTAACAAACCGACACACTTTTTGACATACCTACAAGAATGTTAGTGAGATTCGTGTTTTTTTTGCAAATTTCGAAAGTTTAAAGGCAATCCTTGCCATCACCGTGAAGAAATTCGCTTATTCTAACTGTCGAAATGACGGCACAGTTATCGGTAATTTGAAAGAAATATCGGCATTTTGCTGACTGCAGATGCCAAACGGTATCCCTGCGACCTACATCAAACCTAATTCCTGTGTACTAGTAATAATGCACAGTAGTGTCAAAGATAGGTTATATTATTGGAGACTAAATCTCCACACCCCACCCCCCCCCCCCCCCCTTACGGATTTATCAGAGAATACCAAAACTGGAGTTGTGGGAGGGTGGAAGCTAGAGAAGGTCACAGTTTTGACCTAACTAACATAGCACCAAAAAAGACCCAAAACAAATACTGTACTCACGTGCGAACGAAGCATACGAAACAAACAACAGCGACAGCACCTAACAACAAGAAATTCCTCCGAGGTAGGAAAAACACTCCCGTCCTTACCATTCTCACTGCCACCAACTGAGAAGGTTATTTCCCTTTGACCATTAATATGTCCCTCTATAAGTCCTTGTAGAATCTTAATCCACCAATAACTCCCTAACCGTGTGTTTGACTGGTCCCAATTTTTGTAAGGACCGTCTCAGGAATGTATAGAACCTGTTCACCAAGTTTGGTGACGATCGGTCCGTTCATTCTTGAGATCTACATGCGAACACAAACACACAAACAAACAAACACATCGACCGAATCCTATACACACCCCTATACCGGGGGTGTAACAACTCTCCAACACACACAATCTTTCCCGAAAGGATACAGTCAAGCATGGTCTTGATGCTGGCGACAGGGCCAGCGTCGTATCGTTTCTTAAACTCCTTCCTGATGTCGAAGAACTTGTTGTAGTAAGCGGGCAGCGCCATGTTCTTGTTGCTCGACTCGTGCTGCAGACACTGGCGGATGTGGCAGGGGCCGTCCGTCAGGAACACGAAGGAACGACCACCCTGGTCTGGGTGCACTCCCTTGGCCACCAGGAATCGGTCCAGCTGCAACCATAGTCATAGAAGAGATAGGACGTGTTAAGTGGTTGGTTGTACACAAATTAAGATTCATGAGATGAGATGAGATAAGATGAGATTGAGATTGAGAATGAGAATGAGAATGAGAGGAGAGGAGAGGTGAGGAGAGGAAAGGAGAGAAGAGAAGAGAAGAGAAGAGAAGATCAGATCAGATCAGATCAGATCGGGGTGGGGGGGGGGGGGAGATGGGATAAAGCCACTTGTCAACTGTTTCTTGTTCACAAAAGCACTAATCAAACAAGAAGAGCAAACGCTCGATCGAGTCACTTTCGCAGTTCTGAATATTATATGAGGCATCAGATGGACAGGAAGAAATTGCTATTCACAACACAATGAGTCACGTTCACATAAAATTTGAGCCCGGTCACTTTTATAGTTTCCGAGAAAAGCCCAACGTTAAGTTGTGTGTTGCCGAACAGAAAAGGCTAGTTATCTCCCTTGTTTTTCTGATAACGTTCGTAAAAGGCTACAGATGTAAATACTTTGATGTAAAGAATAATCCTACAAAGTTTCAATCACATCCGATGAACTTTGTCAAAGATATAAAATGTCTAATTTTTCCTTTGACGCTGACCTGTGACCTTGAAAAAGGTCAAAGGTCAACGAAACCATCGTTAAAGTGTAGAGGTCATTGGAGGTCACGACTAAACAAAATATGAGCCCGATCGCTTTGATAGTTTCCGAGAAAAGTCCAACGTTAAGGTGGTGTCTACGGACGGCCGGCCGGACGGCCGGCCGGACAGACTAACACTGACCGATTACATAGAGTCACTTTTTCTCAAGTGACTCAAAAATGCTCCAGGGGCTTGCAACGTAGTACAATATATGACCTTACTGGGAGAATGCAAGTTTCCAGTACAAAGGACTTAACATTTCTTACATACTGCTTGACTAAAATCTTTACAAACATTGACTATATTCTATACAAGAAACACTTAACAAGGGTAAAAGGAGAAACAGAATCCGTTAGTCGCCTCTTACGACATGCTGGGGAGCATCGGGTAAATTCTTCCCCCTAACCCGCGGGGGGTAGTGAAGACAACACAACACAACACAACACAACACAAGACAACACAAGACAACACAACACAACACAACACAACACAAGATAACATAAGATAAGATAAGAAGAAATCCATTGGTAAAGAAATGATTGAAAACAGAAATAATGGGCACTTGTTGGATTCTTTTGCAAAGAAGAAGAGGAGGAGGAGGAGATTAGCTAAGATAACGCAAAACCAGAACCACACGTTTTCACAAGGACGTAAACAAATTGCGCATTAAAGGGACTTCAAAGTTGAATAAAAAGGCATCATTTTGACAAAAAGTAGGCCACAAAGTGTGTTCCATTTGACTTGCCAAGAGACGTTATAAGGATGGCCGCTAAGGAAATTATAGCCTATTACAATGAGGAGACTTTACAAACTTCGTAGTTTTCGGCATGTCTGTTTTTAGTACTTCAACACAGACAAGAACAGATTTCACGGATGAACGTGCTGTCAAAACGGAAAATAAATGGACCGGAAACGTTTATCCTCAAAATAAAAACAGAGCCTAATAGTATTATATCCACATTTAAGTGTCCCTTGTCACTTTTAGTTTTTAACAAAAGAGGAATACCTCTGACAAAGTAAGCCTTACAAGCAAGAGACAAAAAAAGTGTAGCGTGGTCATGAATGTTAATGTATGCCAGAAAGAGTTAAAGCTGCTTTTTTTGTCTTTATTGTGTGTGCTGTAGCAATTTGTTAAGCATTTTTACTAAGGTCATAGTTTCTCTTCGGACAGGGAAGCGGTGGTGGTGGGGGGCGGGGTGGAGTGTAAGTATTCTCTTTCAATCTTCGTTATACGAAAACTTCAAGCTTTTCTCGACTACTTGGCAGCTTTAATTCTTAAAGATAAGGTATGTGGGGGTATGAAATGTTCAAGACTATTTCTAAATCAGACCAAACATTTCCGTGTTTATAGTAAGCCATAATTCGTAGGAGGAAAGCAAGAACGACTACCCGACACGGTGTGGCTTTACAAATCAAATTTGATGAGACACGACTGAATCTAGGCTAAGCACACACGTATCTGAACACGGGACTAAATCAGCTTCTTTCGCGATTCAACGCAGGGTCTATTCCCTGACAGAGTTTGAAGAGTCCCTGAAGGTTCACAAGGCAGGAACAACCCAGTTTTGTACTGGAGTGTGTGCGAGCACCCCGAAATGTTAACACTTTTTTTTTTAAAGGCAAGCAATGAGTGTAAACACTGGTACGCCATTGGGTGTGATGCCAATACGCATAATTTGCTCCAACAATTCCGTATATCTTTTGACGTGTCAAACTGTCCCGCATAATTCGTTGGTGAAAGAACGAGCTTTCATGTAAGAGCAGCTTATGGCAATCCATCAACACAAATGAATTTAAAATGAGCCCATATGTAAGTGGGTGTGACTGTTTGTCTGTCGGCCTGCCTCTCTTTGTATGTGTGTGTGTGTGTGTGTGTGTGTGTGTGTGTGTGTGTGTGTGTGTGTGTCGGCTGTGTGACTCTCTCTGTATATGTCGTTACGCGTGTGTGTCTGTATGAGAGAGAGAGAGAGAGAGAGAGAGAGAGAGAGAGAGAGTGAGAGAGAGAGAGTGAGAGAGAGAGAGAGAAAGAGAGAGAGAGTGAGAGAGAGAGAGAGGAGGGGGAGAGAGAGAGAGAGAGAGAGATACAGACAGACAGACAGACAGACTGAGAAACAGACAGACTGACATACAGACAGAGAAAGACAAACAGACAGACAGAGAGAGAACGGACTGACAGAAACACATAGATTCACACAAAGAAAGGGAGACAGAGATAGAAGAGAGAGTCACAGAGAAAAATGAACTATCAGACACCTGTCAAGCGTCCAAGAGGCAGGTAAAGACGGACCACCAACAAACACTGGACACGTCTTTCAGATTTCTCCACACCAACAAGAACCACGTCACGAGCACGCACACTTCAACCAGAATCTCCTCCCCCTAAATAAATTCCACCCTGAACATTTTTCCCCCTCTCTCGCTTTTCGTCTTCTCGAGGTTCTTTTGAGCATCTTGAAGCACCATTCTGTAAAGTTTTGGCACCTAGCAGTAAAACGCCCGGGTAAAAAAAAAAGTGATGGGACACAGTAGGACGAGATAATGTTGCGTAACCCAAAGGCATTTCTTTTCTTCTCTTCCCCCGCCACCATCCCCCCCCCGGCCCCTCAAACCCCCACCCCCACCCCCACTCTACCATCCCCCAACCCCATTTGCTGTTCTTTTTCCTTTTCTTTAGCCTGAGAGTAAGAAGTCACTTTTGGAGACGGAAATGACACACATAAATCTGACAAATTCGGAACATTTGACATATTCATTTGCATCTGCTCCAGTTTCCTTCCGAAGAAGACAACCTTACCCTTTATTACACATTTCTGTCAGGAAGTTGACGCGGCGTCCTTAAAAAAAAAGTAACGTCTTCAAACAAATGACTGCATGATTAAACCTTGCGCATTAGGAAAGGTCGTTCAACTTCCTTTATATTTCATGCATTAACGCAAGATACAGATATAGGAGAGTAGGAGAGAAGGGGAGTGAGAGAGAGAGAGAGAGGGGGGAGAATTTTGTTCACATCTATAAAATAAAATAAAAGTTCTTTCAAAGCAGTACAACAAAAATCATATTTTTGTAAAAGTGACCCGGGTGGGGTGTGTGTGTGTGTGTGTGTGTGTGTGTGTGTGTGTGTGTGTGTGTGTGTGTGTGTGTGAGAGAGAGAGAGAGAGAGAGAGAAATACAGACAGGGAGAGAGATAGAAAAAAAGAGAGAGATGGAGACTAGACAGACAGACAGACAGACAGACAGACAGACAGACAGACAGACAGACAGACAGACAGACAGACAGACAGACAGACAGACAGACAGACAGACAGACAGACAGACATAGATTTCACAGGCAAAGAAAATACGTAAGTGAAACTCCCATGACAAAGTTTGTACACTGCAGCGAATTTCAGGTGACAAACGGACTCTTCCTACAAATGTGTCGATCCGAGTAAACACAGCGTGTGTTGATGCACCCTCAATGACACCCTTGAACAGAACGCCTCTAATTCCTGCATAGGCCGGTATCCACGCGCCTGCTTCAAGGTCGCTTCCCGTTTTCGCATCCGCAAATGAATTTTGTCATTAAACTCTCTTGTCTTCCCCCTGTCTCCTCACACCGCAACGTTTTTTTCTTGTCCCCCAGCTTTCTTTCCCAACAATAACCTCTGTTCCTCCAAAAATACCACCAAAAAAATGTCTCAAAGTTACCCAACATGTATACAACTTCATTGCCGTGCTTGCTATTTCGAAAAAGGTTTTTGTGACACCAGTGTCAAGTGCCCTTTACTGACAAGAAAGGTCATGTCATCGGTGAAACAGGATTACACTCTTCTCGGACTCCTGCACATTTCAGCATCCCACTATTGCTGCGGACTGACCACAACCGTACCTTGTGCAAATGACAACACATGCGGGGCAAACTTCGACCTTCACTGGCACAGAACCTCCAGCGGGCCTCTGCTATTTACCTTTAAAACTTGCATCAGCCTCTGTTTGCCTGGACTCCCAGCTGCAAGTTGCGCGAGTGTTTGTGTTTGACCAACAACGTACAGTGGAACCCCCCTTTTAAGTCCTCATAAAATCTGAGAAAATTAGATCTTAAAAAAGGAGGGAGTCTTAAAATGGGGGTACATTTATAGAAGTTGACTGAACAGAAAATCTGAGAAAACAGGGTCTTAAAAAGAAGGGAGTCTTAGATTAGTTTGTTTGTTTGTTTGTTTGTTTAATGCCCAGCCGACCACGAAGGGCTATCAAGGCGGTGCTGCTTTGACATATAACGTGCGCCACACACAAGACAGAAGTCGCAGCACAGGCTTCATGTCTCACCCAGTCACATTATTCTGACACCGGACCAACCAGTCCTAGCACTAACCCCATAATGCCAGACGCCAGGCGGAGCAGCCACTAGATTGCCAATTTTAAAGTCTTAGGTATGACCCGGCCGGGGTTCGAACCCACGACCTCCCGATCACGGGGCGGACGCCATACCACTAGGCCAACCGTGCCGGTAGGAGTCTTAGATTGGGGGAGGGTCTTACTAGTGGGAGGGGTCCACTGTACTGAGAGATGGCAGCCAGATGTGTATCGACTGTTCTGCTCTTCTGAGGCCTGGCTGTTTTTTTTACGAAAATTGCAGCAGCTTTAAACTGACATCTTGGCCCTTGAATACTGATGTTAAAAAATAGCAATGATGTTGTTTTCGAAAATGTATAAAGAAAAAAAACCCACATATAATAAAATTATCTGTTTTGGGTTAATAATTTGTTTTCTTATTTTATCTTACAGTATTATGCTGTTACCCTATTACATTATTACATTATTTTCCTTCGTGATCTTTGACCTGAGATTGATTTTGATTCACATCTATAAAATAGAATAAAGGTTCTTTCAAAGCAGTACAACAAAAATCATATTTTTGTAAAAGTGACCGGGGTGGTGTGTGTGTGTGTGTGTGTGTGTGTGTGTGTGTGTGTGTGTGTGTGAGAGAGAGAGAGAGAGAGCGAGAGCGAGAGAGAGATAAAGAGAGAGAGAGCACCGTGGAGAGAGAGAGAGAGAGAGAGAGAGAGAGAGAGAGAGAGAGAGAGAGAGAGAGAGAGAGAGAGAGAGATTTTATTAGAACGAGTATTAACCTCACCAGCCGTTACTTCTCTATCCTATCAAAATCTAGGCAATATCAGATAAACTTGCGCCATTTTTCCACTGTCGAATGGAGAAACGATATGATCAAACCTGCCATTTTCACAGGCAGACGACAATATCCCCCGAGAATCATGGGACACAGCTGACGGCTCACCAAGACAATCAAGCAAGGGAGAGCAACAGGTGGGTTTGGGTTTGGGTTTGGCATTGTCTCTTCACGTTTCGCGAGAAAAGGCGATGGTATCTGAGGGAGATAGTGGAGAGAATTGTTTGTATTCTTTCTTTCACGTCACTTTATGGTGCGAGGGTGTGTATTTAAGCAGCTGTTCAAACGCTTTTTTTCAACGCAATGAAACACGCCATTATACAGCTGCAATCGAGGAGGATATCGACACGTCATAACCACGTACACAAACCTCAGTTCACGAGATTGGCTGCCATCTCGTAAATAAATAGCTGTGTTGTGTAATTCGTGAAAAATATAGAAGATAAAAGGACTTTTCTCATTTCAACGGCTGTTACCCACCCACAAGGTCTTGTCGCGTGCCTCTGTGTGCAGGTAACAGAGACTCCTGTTGGCTAATCAAGCACACTGGCTGTCAACATCACACACAAAAATGAATCTCTTTTCTGTGCTTCCCTTGCCTAGTCTTTTTTGTCTCTTTTTCTTTATAGTACAGTTTAATTATTATAACTGAATCCCATCTGACGTGAAAATTAACACTAGCACAATCTTTTTCGTTCAAGTTCACGTTTCAACTGGTAAAGAGAAATAATGAATTTTCACTTACAAAAAACTTTACAAATGTCAAATCGCAATCAGCAAAGGTTGGGGGAAAAGGTTTCGTTCACATTAAAAATCTTATCTAACCCAAAACCCAAAACTATCGCATTATTTTTCTGTCGCATTCTTCTATCAACCGGTAAAGAGACATCAGCATGTCAGGCAAAAAGCAAGTATTTGTGTTAAACGTTTAATATCGCAATCAGCAAAGGTCCTGCGGTACTGTCTGTCTGTCTGACGGCCAGGACAGTAAAGACAATCGCGTCCTGACTGTTCGTTTGGGAAGAGGGACAAAGTGGGAAAGAGGGACAAAGTGGGGAAGAGGGACAAAGTGGGAAAGAGGGACAAAGTGGGAAGAGGGACAAAGTGGGGAAGAGGGACAAAGTGGGAAAGAGGGACAAAGTGAGGATGAGTAAACAGAACAGAGATCAACACTTCGTTTGACCAGAACCAATACTGCACGAAGGACAAAGGGAGGCGAGAGACATGCCTTTTCTTTCTAGATATTTAAAAAAAAAATCTGCAGTCCCCCTCCCCCCAGCCTTGCTCTTTCCTTTCCTTAACCGGGCTTTGTAGCTTTCATCAGTCCTTGGACGGGGCTGTGCCACTTCAGAAACAAACGAGGGTGGAGCCGAACCAGAAAGAAATATCCAGCATTCAGTCTTGCTAGAAATAACCGTCTCCATCTAAAAAATATATTTTTCTGTATTTGTTTTTGTAAGAGGATAAACAGCTGTACGCCCAACGTACAGTCATATGCGTGTCCGTGGCAAAACTACAGGAGAATTTTCTTTTCTTTCCATTCTTGGTCCAAGCAGAGAAAATGTAAGACTTGTGTGTTTGTTGGTCAACAATGCAGGTTTGAACGATTCATAGACACAATCGTCATGACAATGATAATAAGAATATTTACGCACGGATTTTTGTGTGTGGTCAATTTAAAGACTTGGATCCGGGAAGAGAGAGAGAGAGAGAGAGAGAGAGAGAGAGAGAGAGAGAGAGAGAGAGAGAGAGAGAGAGAGAGAGAGAGAGAGAGAGAGAGAGAGAGAGAGAGAGAGGCAAACAGAGAGAGAGAAAGACAGAGACTAGGACAACAGTATCGAAGAAATTATATATGCATCTGTTCTTGTTGTCGCAACTTTCGCTTTTCACTCACTCACACATATACGGTCATTCCATGGTGACTTTCACTCTCTGTTCATTCCCATGCATATAATAACACAAACGACAAAGGCAGTCTGAAACGTAAGCGTGTCGACAATGGACATGTAAACAATAATTACAACAGGTGACAGTTTATCACGCTTGATAACCACGAAGACAAACAAGTTCTCGACGGCGAGAGTCCTTCGGCAGTAGTTCACAAGCGATAGTTAATAGTCCTCCAAGCGCAATAACTTACCTGCCTGATAATAACATGCGTTGAAGAGCATTAACCTCCCAATAAACTGGCGTATGGCAAATAAATATGAGGTGGAGTTATATTTTCGGAGCAGGTGAATACAAGTGGGGGGAATTGTACTTACGGTACGGTAAAACAAAGAGAGAGAGAGAGAGAGAGAGAGAGAGAGAGAGAGAGACAGACAGACAGAGACACAGACAGAGACAGAGACAGAGACAGAGACACAGACAGAGACAGAGAGAGTGACTGAGAGAGCGACGAGAGGCAGGGGGGGGGAGGGAGAGAGAGCGGGTGGTGATCGTAGCAGTAGCATTTGCAACGTAACTGCTGTTCAACATGAACAATGTGCAAGTGTCCATTGTTCGGGGTTTTGCCTCAAGAAAAAGTTCACAGTAACATTTTTTTTTAAACACCCATTAAGAACCTCATGTTGACGAGGCTCAGTTAATGTTTGCACGTGTGTTCACTGAAGCAAGAAACCGACCTTGTGCGGCGACCGTGACGGAAAATGTCACGATCGGTCACACATATATATCATTGTGACATCTCAACTGAAAATGGCCGTTATGCATAAGTTGCTCAAGCAAGTTTTTGTTATCTAGGCCTATGTGAAAGGCTGTGACGAAAAAGTGTGTACAGTAACGCAAAGACTTGTTCTGAAAAAGCTTGCAAATAGCTGAGACGGTTGTTAGACGGTTGTTAGCTACGATGTAAATTGTCCGTTACGTGAACTCGTACGCTGAAAAAATGTTGTTGACAACTCCTCGACAAGCGCTTAGAACTGTACCCACGGAATACGCGCTATATAAGCTTCATACTGATTGATTCATATTGATTGAAAAATAACGGACATCAAGAATTTGTCGAGGCAGACAGTTTATGTCAAGATAAACATTGTGAAGTGAAAATGTGGCCGATTACGTGAAACTGTATCCAGAGAAATCGTGTTAAGTTGCTGAAGTTGACGTGACAGAAGTTGTTGTCCGTTACGTAAACACACATTCTGCCACAAAAAAATGAGCTCTAAACAGGTTGCTGAGATTGACTGTCAAGTTAATCGCCATGACAGAAAAATAATGTCGGTATCGTGTATACGTATACTGAAAAAGCGTTGTTAGTTGAGGCTGATGCGGATAGTTTCTGTTATTTATGACCGTGACAGAAAATGTTGTCATTTGCGTAAACACATAGACTGAAAAGGACTGTACACAAGTTGCTAAAACAATGTATGTCAGTTGAGTGAAAGGCCTGTGGGGGGATATAGAGGTTCCAAACGATGAAGTCACTGGAAATGATTGTGATTAGATGGTATAAGAAATCATTACGAACAGATTCTTTCTCAACCTGCACCGCAGACTACTGATCAGTTTCACTGAGCTCAGCCAATCAGCACCACAGACTACTGATCAGTTTCACTGAGCTCAGCCAATCAGCACCACAGACTACTGATCAGTTTCACTGAGCTCAGCCAATCAGCACCACAGACTACTGATCAGTTTCACTGAGCTCAGCCAATCAGCACCACAGACTACTGATCAGTTTCACTGAGCTCAGCCAATCAGCACCACAGACTACTGATCAGTTTCACTGAGCTCAGCCAATCAGCACCACAGACTACTGATCAGTTTCACTGAGCTCAGCCAATCAGAAGCGAAATGTTGAAAATCACACATGTACATCACTGATAAATACCGGGGTGTATGTGAAAAGCGTAGCAACCTGAAACTTCTTAAAAAAACTTTTATCATCATCTCTCTTACCCACCCCGTCATCCTCCCCTTGTCCTTACGTTTTCCAGCCTTTTAGCGTATCATCATTTCATGTGCCTAAAAGGAAAATGTTTCTGCGAGGACGTTAAGGACCCCCTAGTCTAAAAGCCACGGTGGGAAACTCAGTCCGTTGCAACCAATGAAGATGACAATGATCAGAGAAGTCTACGTCCTGACTAGTATCAAAGAATATCGGGGACATGTGGTGATTAAACGCTTTCACACTATCCATGAGAACAATTTAACGATGACTTTATAAGTTTAACGACCAGCTCGGTTCAATCCTTTAGTAAACAAGTCACCATTTAACGGCATCACAAATTTACCACCGGGCCCTGTCTATCAAAACTCGAAACGGCCGAGCCTAAACGAACACCAGGCCGCGTAAATCGTTAATTGCTGACTTTTCAATAGGCCGCCATCCCGCCATCCTTTGGTCTCTGGAGCCGACCGTCTCAGTGTCTCTTGCCTTGAGGCGATCTTTGCCGACACGCCGGAGTCTGAAGTCCCTTTCCACACTACCGTTGTTGCCCCTGGCGAGCTATTTAGTCACTGTGACTTCTGTGTCCCTTGGCGACCACAGCAAATCATCGTGACAGCCTGAGCCGTAAAGCTGACTTACCAACACCATGGCGAGAGGGACTATTTTGATGAGAAAGGGGGATGGGATGGAGATGAGACAATGTGACTTTAGAAAGTAGAAGCTCCCCTTGTCTTTGAAGTGACTACTGTTAACCGTCCACCATGTCAACTGGGTGATTTGGTTTATTTAGACGAATTGTTCAGCCGTTACCGCCTTACGTTGTACTGTCCATGCAGGAACACCACTATAAGCTTCTAGCTTGTTGCTGTTACCTGTGTATTTTGTATACATGTCATGATTGTAACTTTTGTTAAAATAAACTTATGTTTAAACCAACTGGGTGACGAATCTGCATCAACATTGACAGACTAACGGCACCGAAAAGGGCAACAGCTACTGCAAGCGTAAATCTCACAAACATTGACCTAAAGGTAAACTGGCTGATAAAAACCGCGTAACATTAAGAGGCAGGACTTTATTTTACTATTTTTTTTAATAAATATATATATTTTTTTATATATATATATATAAAGACAAGTTTACAAATATACATTGGCACGTATATACAATAAACATACATTTAACATACATTTATATGGGTGAAGGTTTGCGTAAGGGGTGTAAGAAGGAGGAGAAGGAGAGAGAGAGAGAGATGGTTGGACTTAACGTACAGTACCAAAAGGCGGCGAGAGGATAAGGGAAATGAAGGGCTACTTAAAGCTAGAAAGTACACTCGTAAAACTGACTGGCCATTGTCAACCAAAGGGATGCTGCACCGTGAAGGATCACCAACAGGACGGACCGGTTGCAAATCCTGGCCAATCTATCTCGACCACTGCTAACCAAAGATAACATTACGCACGGGTTGTTGGGATGGGGAGAGGGATCTATTTGAATACGCCGGCAAGACTGTTAATAGACCGAAAAAGAAAAAGAAGGCCTGAGACTCTTGGCTATAATCATGATCGATGGATGGATGGATGGATGGATAAGATTTATAGTCCAGTGAGGTTACCCTCATGGAAATTCGGGCTGCTTTCTCCCTGGGGAAAGCGAGCTGCCATATATACGGCGCTACCCATTTTTTTTTCCTGCATGCGTGTATTCATGTTTCCTGAGACTTAATGCCGTGTGAGATGGAATTTTTTTTACTTAATTCCAAGTCCCACGGGTATTTGATGGACATTTTTATCTATGCCTATACAATTTTGCCAGGAAAGACCCTTTTGTCAATCGTGGGATCTTTAACGTGCACACCCCAATGTAGTGTACACGAAGGGACCTCGGTTTTTCGTCTCATCCGAAAGACTTGAACCCACCACCTAGGTTAGGAAAGGGGGGAGAAAATTGCGGCCTGACCCAGGCCTGAACACGCAACCTCTCGCTTCCGAGCGCAAGTGCGTTACCACTCGGCCACCCAGTCAACGCGGACTTGACGGATATAGTGAAATCAAGACACAAAAGATGCCGCAGCAGATTGACTTCCTCATCGTGGGCGCGGGGTGTTTTCCCTGGGAAACGAGACACTCTAGACTTTGCCGCTCCTTCCGCACTATCCCATGGGAAACAAGTGTTGCGGATGGCCCTTCACAGTATTACCCGCATGGCAGGATTTCGGTATCATGCGAATGCTCCCCTTATCGATACTGAAGTACAACGTGATGAGTAAACTGATTCTGTGGTCGGTTTGTGTGATCAAAATCCTGCGTCTTACAGTACAGGTAAGAACATTCGACTGCGATAACAACTCGATCCGATGTCCTGCCAGATACCCCATTATTTATACACTTCCTACTTTGCATTCGGGATTCTTTGTTGGAGTAAACTATCGTTTACGTGTTAATCTATAGACTTTCCTTCGGTAAATAAATTGGGGGTATTCAAATTCAAAAGGAGCCACCAGCAATGTTGAGCAGTTGGACACATTGCATTAATTTTATGCAAATCTTAAATTTTAGACCAAAGCGGGTAGGCAAAGACAGCAATGCAATTCAAATTGAAAAAGGGGACAGGAACTATAAAATACTATGGATAATTGTCTTAGAAACATTAACATAATATCCCAAAACTCGGCGACTAACCAACAAGTCCAACAAACAAACAAAATATAAGAACCAAGAAACGTTTTTTCAACGTTCAACAGATTTTCCTTTAAAGTGTCACGTCAGTGTTCATGACAGCCAGTGAACGAACACGTACTACATACAACATGTATACAGCATCCCTCTAAACAAACTACGCTGTACACACTCGGTTCTGTGTGTCCCGGGGCTTTTGTTTTACGACTCTCTGCTTTATTACTGTGTGTTTTTGCTGGCTTCAGGGCCGAGCCAGCTTGGAATATTCACCGTGGAAAACGAAGACACGTTTATTATGGCGTACGCCTCAGGCACACTTCCCTGTACAGGGACTGATGCGTGTCTCTCAACATTGACACTCAGCTGAGACGTTGGAGGATCAGTTCAGTGGGACCCCCTTTTAAGCCCCCCGAATTTTAGACACCCCCCCCCCTCCGAATTTTAGACACACCCCTCCCTTTTTTTTCAAGACCTTGCTTTTTAGGACTATTTTTTCTGCGTGTCTCTCAACATTGACACTCAGCTGAGACGTTGGAGGATCAGTACAGTGAGATCCCCTTTTAAGCCCCCCGAATTTTAGACACCCCCCCCCCCCCCTCCGAATTTTAGACACACCCCTCCCTTTTTTTTCAAGACCTTGCTTTTTAGGACTATTTTTTCTGCGTGTCTCTCAACATTGACACTCAGCTGAGACGTTGGAGGATCAGTACAGTGAGACCCCCTTTTAAGCCCCCCGAATTTTAGACACCCCCCCCCCCCCCTCCGAATTTTAGACACACCCCTCCCTTTTTTTCAAGACCTTGCTTTTTAGGACTATTTTTTCTGCATGTCTCTCAACATTGACACTCAGCTGAGACGTTGGAGGATCAGTACAGTGGGACCCCCTTTTAAGCCCCCCCCCCCCCCCCGAATTTTAGGACCCCCCCCCCCCCCCGAATTTTAGACACACCCCCCCCCCTTTTTTTTCAAGACCTTGCTTTTTAGGACTATTTTTTCTGCATAATTTCTGTTGGTTATCTCCATTGTGAACTCCCTCCTGTTTAAGACCTGGTTTTCTTCTCTTTTTTTACATTTAGTCAAGTTTTGACTAAATGTTTTAACATAGAGGGGGGAATCGAGACGAGGGTCGTGGTGTATGTGTGTGTGTGTGTGTGTGTGTAGAGCGATTCAGACCAAACTACTGGACCGATCTTTATGAAATTTGACATGAGAGTTTTATATAAAACGATCCAAATTTACGTTCATCTTATTTTACATCATTTCCTAATTCCAAAAACATGTAAATATGTTATATTTGGATTAAAAACAAGCTCTGAAAATTAAAAATATAAAAATTATGATCAAAATTAAATTTCCGAAATCGATTTAAAAACAATTTCATCTTATTCCTTGTCGGTTCCTGATTCCAAAAACATATAGATATGATATGTTTGGATTAAAAACACGTTCAGAGAGTTAAAAAGAATAGAGATATAGAAAAGCGTGCTATCCTCCTCAGCGCAACCGCTACCGCGCTTTTCTGGATTGTTAATGTCACTGCCTTTGCCACGAGCGGTGGACAGACGATGCTACGAGTGTACGGTCTTGCGGAAAAAATGCAATGCGTTCAGTTTCATTCTGTGAGTTCGACTGAGCTTGACTAAATGTTGTATTTTCGCCTTACGCGACTTTTTTTTTTTTTTTTTTGGGGGGGGGGGGGGGGAGTCTTAAATAAAGATTCCACTGTATTCAAAACAGCCGCAGGCCAATGAAGATGATGAAAATCTTTGAACTTAATAGCCCAGAAGACGATGAGAAATTTTAAGAGACATTAAGACACCGAGGGAATTATGGAAATGAATATGCATGAAGCTGTGCGAGACCTTAAATGTGTGTTAGTTGTGGTTTCTCCTTTTTGTTGTGAATACTGCAATGACATTTCAAGAACGTGTACTGTTTTCTTCGTGCACTGAAAGTGTTAGAACAGGAGAACATATTAGGAGACACTCAAATAGGGACTTATAGAAAGTGAATATAAATTAGGACGTATGATAACTTAAAAGTGTGTAAACAGTGTTTCTCTTTCTAGTGTGAATATTGCAATGAAACTTCACGAACGTGTACTGTTTTCTTCGTGAACTTAACATCTCAGAAAAGGAGAAGAAATTTTAGGAGGGAATTATGGACAGTGAATATGAATTATAGGCGTTGTATAAGATTTTAAACGCTGGCAGAATTTCCCTTTGTGGCGTGAATATTGCAATGAAATTTCATGAATGTGTACTGGTTTCATTGTGGCATGAAAAGTGCAACAAAATGTCCGCAACGCAAGCCTGGGATCTGGACGCGCTTCAACTGAATTTACCACGCTTTTGAACAGACGGACTGCCATCTTCCGGCTGCGTACAGGGCACTGCGGCTTTAAAGCGCACCTGAAAAGGATCGGCGTAGCAGAGTCGGCATTGTGCGATTGTGGGGCGGCCGACCAGACAGTAGAACATGTATTGAATACATGCACAAACTTCACTCTGCTGCGGAACCAGATCTGGCCAGAAGGAGCTACACTGGAGACCAAGCTCTGGGGAACGTCAGAAGACCTGAAAGCGACGTTCCAGTTCACGACAGCAGCGGAACTACGACCCTAGACACAACCGTCGAACGCAGAAGAAGAAGAACAGACGAAAGTGTAGTTGCAACTTAAATCAAAATAAACAGAAAGCAAGAACAGACCAAAGACTTGCAGGAGCGCAAGAACAAAAATAACAGCAGTAACAGACCAGACATTTAACATATAACAATCAAAACTTGACTAAATGTAAAAAAGAAAAGAAATGGAGGGAAAAGGATAAAAAAGGGAAAAAAAGCAAATAAACAAAACAGAAAATGCACACACAAAAATCAATAAATACACACACATCGGAAACAGACCCAAAACAGACTGACAATAGTTTCTGACGTCTTTCAAAACAGTTTCAAGGTTTAGACGGCATTTTCGTCATAGAATGAAAGAGCGAAAGAAAGAAACAAGAAAACAAACAAAGATTAAGAAAAAAACAAAAAACAAAATAAACAAACAATGATTAAGGAAAAAAAATCCAAATCAAAACAAGCAAACAAACAAAGATTAAGATAAAACGGAACAAAACAAAAACAGACCGACAACAAGCTGACAAGAACTAAGTATACTGACCTCTTCCAAGACAATGTCCAGCTGCTGACCACTCTTCACGGCGTTTTCGTCCAGCCCTGTCTCCTCTTTACAGTCGTCTGTGAGAATGGTCTCAGTCAGATCTGTGGGCGTGGGCCTCACGTAATGTGACTGTAGGGATACGACCTGAAATAAAAGAAACAAAGTTATTTGCATGCAACTGAGGTCGGAAAAAAAAAAGAAAAAAAAAAAAAAAAGTTATGAAAATACGTTCATGTCCAAAATAGTCACTCGTACTGGGGACATTAATAGTTACTTAGCATAATATATATATAGCATAGCAGCAAAATACGTTTATGAAGTGAATCATTTGGGGGAAACTGAGTACATGAAAAACAAATGCGTAGAGGACAGCAGTGATTTTGTTTTGTTTTTAGTTTTTAAATAGGATACTATTATAGGGCCTTGAGGACGAGGCTGTGAACAACAAAGGGGGCCCGGTAGCTCAGTTGGTAGAGCACTGGACTTGTGATCGAAAGGTCGCAGGTTCGAATTCGGGCCGGGACGGACACGGGTCAACTTTATGTGCAGACCCAGAGACGGAAGCCATGTCCCACCCCCGTGTCATCACAATGGCACGTAAAAGACCTTGGTCATTCTGCCATAAGTGCAGGTGGCTGAATACACCTAAACACGCAGACACCTGGGTAGCGCGACTCCGTTGCTGCTAGCTTTCCACTGGGAGGAAGCGACCCGAATTTCCCATGGGACAATAAAGTAATGAGAAATTATACGTTTGAAAGTTGTTCTCTGTCAACGCTGAAAGTCCAACAAATGGTATACTCGCCCTTGGCTAGTAATTTTGAAAATGTACTAGCCAGAGAGCAAACTTTAGTAGCCAAACCAACAATTTGTTTTAGCAACTTTACTCGCATTTGGCGAGTAGATGAACATTTCTACTCGCCAGTGACATGTTTCTACTCGCCACTTGCAGGCCTGTCTGTGTCTATGTTAGTAAATAGATAGATAACTGGGTCACTAAATAAGTATAAAAATAAATAAATAAATAAATAAACAGATAACACAATAAATAGGTCATGGACGCCCAAAGGAGCTACGTCAAAGCATCCCCCCTCCCCCCTCCCCCCTCCCCCCTCACTCCCACCCCTCCTCCACTGTAAAAGGAGACCATGACATCGGTGTTGGGGGAGGGACAAGGAGAGGGTAGTTATTAGATCCAGCAAGTCATTTCATTGTAAAACTCTACTTTCTTTCTTTCTTTGGTGTTTAACGTCGTTTTCAACCGTTCAAGGTTATATCGCGAAAGGGGGGGGGGGGGTGGGGGTGGGGAATTGGATAGAGCCACTTGTTAATTGTTTCTTGTTCACAAAAGCACCAACCAAAAAATTGCTCCATGGGCTTGCAACGTAGCACTTACAATATATGACCTTACTGGGAGAATGCAAGCCTCCAGCACAAAGGACCCAACATTTCTTACATACTGCTTGACCAAAATCTTTACAAACACCGACCATATTCTATACAAGAAACACCCAACAAGGGTAAAAGGAGAAACAGAATCCGCTAGTCGCCTCCTACGACATGCTGGGGAGCATCGGGTAAATTCTTCCCCCTAACCCGCGGGGGCACGGTGTAAAACTCTACAATAGGAGACTGTATTCATCAGGGCCTCGTTGCATCAGAAACGTGCAGTGGTCCATATTATGAAACCAACCATGCCTTGTCAACACCTGATGGCCGACGGTCAAGCGGCAACGTCCAGCTAGCCATCTACCCAGGGTGCTCACGCGGGGACCATATAACCATTATCCCCAGGTAAGCTAAACTGGCAAACATTCATCCGTGGCTACTTCCACTGTGTTTAAATTTCCCACAATGGCTGTGTTGAACGGGAACGGTTGGCAAGCTGTCGTTCGAGTAATAATAATAATAATAATAATATGGGAGATTTATAGAGCGCTTTACGTTCTCAAAGCGCTTTACAATGACAAACATACATAATACATACAAAGCAAAGCAAAAGCATGTGCAGCAGCATTCAGCACACAAGTGAACAACGAAACTCAAACACTACATCAATACAATCTGCAAGCATACTAACACAGGCAAAAACATTCAAACATTCAAACACCTGATTCAAAAATGCACCATGTTGAAATAAAATTAATCAAAATACTGGGTGAAGAAGTGTGTTTTAAGGTTTGATTTGAAGGAACAGAATGTTTGGCAGTGTCGGATAGAGTAAGGGAGAGAGTTCCACGCAACGGCAGCAGAGTGGGAGAAGGCTCTCTGGTCGTGCTGTTTGCGACTAAAAGAAGATAAGACGGAATATTCTAGTGTCTACAGAGGAGCGGAGGGATCGTGAGGGTGTATAGAGTGTGAACAGGTCAGACAGGTAGGATGGGGCTGAGCCAGATATTATTTTGTAGCAGATACAGCAGCACTTATATTGGATTCTCAGCTCTACAGGGAGCCAATGAAGTTTCTTTAGCAGGGGGGAACAGGACTGGGACCGAGGGGCTTTGCAGACAAGCCGGGCTGCAGAATTTTGAACGCGCTGCAAAGGATGGATGACAGACTGAGGACAGCCAATGAGAACAGAATTTCCGTAGTCTAATCGAGAAAGAATGTAGGAGGAAACAAGGGTCTTGGTGGCATCTTCAGTAAGGTATGGGCGGATAGAACCTATTCTCTTAAGCTCGATGTAAGCGGACTGACAGACTTTCATAACATGGTGTTTCATGGAGAGATCGCTATCAAGAAAGATGCCAAGATCACGGACGGAGTCTGAGAATTCAATAGTGCTGCTGCCCAAAGTGATAGAAGGAGGGAGAGAGAGAGAGGAGGAGAGGGAGGATTTGGTGAAACGAATGGCTTCTGTTTTGTCACAGTTAAGTCTAAGCTTGTTAGTGGACATCCAGAGTTCAACGTCAGCAATGCAAGACTGAAGGGAGGTGGTCATCTGGGCGTATTCTGAGGGAGTCGCTGAGTTCTGAAGCTGAAAGAAGGTAATCTTGAACTTTAGCGTGTTAAATTCATAGCTCATAATTCAGAGGCATTTAAGTCTCCAAATTTGTAGAACCTGCACTTGTAATCATAACAAGTCATTATAGATCCCTTTGAAGTTACGGAATGAACTCCGATGAACTGTACGAATGCATTTCGTTTACATGGGTCAAAGAAAGAATTATCCGTATGAGCGGGCAAAGGGAGACAACGCTTTCGTGTAAATGATGTCCCATGGTTGACAACGTACGCCATTTTCGGTGCATTTTCGTCGATTGAACAACCAAATTAATTAATTATGCTTAAGTTTGGAGCTCAATCCGTCAATTAATTTCACGACAAATGTTCTTTGGCTTGCTTACATGGACTTGTATCAAAAATAAGTCAAGAATGTCACTGGATACTGAGCTATGAATTTAACACGCTAAAGTTCAAGATTACCAGAAATAATTTCAAATAACCTGTGTGGTATAAATATATATACATATTCCTACACAGTAAAAATTATTTTCAAACACATCAGGATGCAGCCGCAAGCCCAAACCGTCAACCACAAACCATACGGTGCGATCAAACACTTTTAATGTAAAATGGTTTTCTGACGTACGCTATGACGAGTACAGAGAGGTAAGCTATGCTAATGTGGTGTGACGCTATTGCATCAATTCAGCAGTTCACCCCGAGTAAATTACATGCGGAAAACCCACCCGGGGTTTAGCTGGGAGAAGGTTGTAGGTTCGGTTGAAACTACAATTTTAACTACGGCTGAAAGTGATCGACGCTGACATAGCTGTAACGCGGGGGATGGAAATAATGTGTACACACACCTGACAGAAGTAAAGGCTGTTTGTTTGCGCGAAAACCTGTAGGTAGGCTATTCACATAATCCAGTGAGCGAGGTGCAATGTCGCATGCATGCACGCATAATTGCAGCTTTTTCGGTTGTTCAGCCGTATTTACATACATGCAGCTTTTTCTGTTGTACAGCCGTGTTTACATACATGCCGTTTTGCTTCTACGTATCCGTGGGCCTGGTGTATATGGGCTGTACTTAATCAAGTCCGATGTTGACTTCGCGAAGATTTTCAGAAAATTCAGTGCGAATTCGTTCGTCTTTCAGCATGTAAAAGCGTGTATCCTCTTGAGAAAAAACCTCGTTTTAACGTATTAATGTAAAACTGAAAAGGTGTCAACTTTCACACAAAAAAAGAAGAAGAAAGGGGGCGTGTCCAAAGTATAATGCACCCAGAACAGAAGTCTACATGGGAATAGAAGGATGGGCAGAGGAAAAGGGCGATGTCCTGTGTCAGTGCTACTGTACACTTTTAGTTGTATACGTGTTATCATCGAGTCAGATAAACGTATTGCAATGGCTCCTTATCGTAGCCTCCCCCATCAACACAATCCCCCCCTCCCGCCCCCCACACCCCTACTACTGATACTTCCTCGCCCGCAGTGACTGTCACCTGTCCTCCGTAAGAGATAAAGCAGAACTGATCATGAAGACGTTCCGGCTGAAGTTCGGTATTGATCCACTGCTTCTGTTAACTGAATTTTGATTTGAAACGAAACTTTTTGAAGTTATGCGCTACTTTAAAAAAAAAAGTGTACCACTGATTATGTTCAAAACGACCATAATTATGATGCTTGCAATCGTTCCAAACATAATCAGTCCAGAACTTGTAAACTCCGTTGCAAGTACACACTGAAGCGACAAATAATAGAAAAGTGCACAAAAGACTGACTTAAAAGGCATAATGAGATCAGATAAACCACTACTACTACTACTATTCAGGCCGATTACTAAAGATGCGTTATACCCGGCCATCCAGCCTCGTATACAAAGTCACAGGCTACTGTAAAAACATTCAAAAAGCATGCACCTTTCTATTCATCTAAACTGCGAACAGGGAAAACATTGGTGTGCATACATGCGGCTGCGACATTAATTAATGTTGAAGCAGTGTTAAGGGAACTACACAGGTCGCCACGCCACCTGACGGCAGTGACATTAATAA
The DNA here is from genome assembly GCF_037325665.1 of Littorina saxatilis. Lineage (NCBI taxonomy): Eukaryota > Metazoa > Mollusca > Gastropoda > Littorinimorpha > Littorinidae > Littorina > Littorina saxatilis. Next base: position 12,237,628 of record NC_090245.1, read on the forward strand.
CACATGTATACAACATCTGTTGCACACAGAGAAAACAAAAAGCCCGGTTCGTGTCAGAACAGAAAAACACTACATGTACACGCGCAGAGAATCTTTCCAGCTTGGACGCTTGCTGTGTCAGAAAGTGTCTGTTTGTCTGTCTGTCAGTCGCACACACACACACACACACACACACACACACACACACACACACACACACACACACACACACACATACACTCAGTGTCAAACACATAGAGATACAAAACATTCACAACCACACACACACACTCTCAAACAGACACGTCTTCACGAGAAAAGAAAGTAACCGATGCAATGCTGACTTGTCAAAATCTCTTCTCATTTATATGACACAGCAACAAACAAATACCCCCTCCCCCAAAACACACACACAAGGAAGGAAAGCGGGTGGCAAAACCACTTTAATCTATAAGCCTATAAGTAGGTCTGTACGGATGGAAAAGCCTAAACAGACGCCTGTCATTAGGTGGGCTACTGAAACGTACCCCCCCCCCCCCCAAAAAAAAAAAAAATCAATATTCACAAAGTACACCTAAGGAATATGAATGAAAATGGCAAGAGAAGAGATGCAAGTGTAAGCATGTATGCATAAGGGGGTGAGGGTGTGTGTAGGTGTACTTTGTGGATATATATTGATTTTTTGGGGGGTATGTTCAATAGAGGTGGGGGAGGGGGACAGAAAAAGAGAGAGGGGGGAGAAAGAGAGGGGGAGGGGAGAGAAAGAGAGGGGGAGGAGGAAACAGAGAGAGGGGGAGGAGCGATGTCTCAGCAGCAGCAGCAGCAGCCGCAGCAACAGCAGCCGCAGCAACAGCAGCCACGTTCGTTGTGGTGCGCCATAGCGGTTGGAGCAACAACTGTGTTGCGCCGTCCACGATGTGGGGGCGTGGCCTATTATACAGTTCTGATTGATCAGCTGTGCAACAGGTTGTGTGGCTACAGAGAGAGAGAGAGAGAGAGAGAGAGAGAGAGAGAGAGAGAGAGAGACAGAGACAGAGAAAGAGAAAGGGTGAGAGAGATACACAGAGAGAGAGAGAGAGAGAAAGGGAGAGAGAGAGACAGAGAGATCTCGAGAGAGACAGAGAGAGAGAGAGAGAGAGAGAGAGAGAGAGAGAGAGAGAGAGAGAGAGAAAGAGACATAAAGAGAGAGAGAGGGAAAGAGAGAGAGAGCAGAAGAGAAGAGAAATACATGTGAAGTAGACTTTTCACTCTTTCAGGGTTGCAGAATAAAGATATGCAGATTTACGTTTTTTGTGTATTTTTTTTTGTTTCACCAACTGGCACTAAAAACAACAGGGGGAAAAACAGAAAACTAAATTGAATCTTTAGCTTGCAAACGTTAAAAGAATGAGCACAATTGAAAAGAATAGAATGCAAGGCTGTGTAAATACATCTTTTTACTTATTCTGGAACAACAACGTTAAAGTGCATTACGTTTTCTGAACGATTATAAGTTAGATCAACAACAGGTTTGTGTGTGTGTGTGTGTGTGTGTGTGTCAGATGTTCCCTCGGGTTATACACACTGAGATTACTGAGAACGCGAATGCATAATGCCACTGTCATAATTTATTTCCGACAGGTATACATCACGTCCTGTTGTTATACTTATAGCGAGGGTTGCCTTTGTTATACTTATATCGAGGGTTGCCTTTTACCAAGAGCTACCTACTCAATCAATCAATCAATCAATGAGTCTTATATCGCGCATATTCCGTGGGTACAGTTCTAGGCGCTCTGCAGTGATGCCGTGTGAGATGAAATTTTATACGGCCAGTAGATTGCAGCCATTTCGGCGCATATTTACCTTTCACGGCCTATTATTCCAAGTCACACGGGTATAGGTAGACAATTATTAACTGTGCCTAAGCAATTTTGCCAGGAAAGACCCTTTTGTCAATCGTGGGATCTTTAACGTGCACACCCAATGTAGTGTACACGGGGGGAGGTTCGGACACCGAAGAGAGTCTGCACACAAAGTTGACTCTGTGAAATAAATTTCCGCCGAACCTGGGATCGAACTCACGCTGACAGCGGCCAACTGAATACAAATCCAGCGCGCTACCAACTGAGCTATATCCCCGCCCACCTACTGTTAGTGAGACAACGACTAAATATTAACAGAGGAATTAAGTGGCTTAGAACCTGTCGTAACAGTGTCAAAATGGTTACAATGTTACAATCGTCGGGTTTTAACTCTCTTTTTCTCTTTATCTGATCGACTTTACCTGAACTACAAGCTTAGCAACTAAATTGATACAACCTACCCCACATCCGAAGCACCGTCACGAAAAACTGTGCAGTATTTCAATTTCTGCATTTAGCATTACTCTGACACAGTTTCAAACTAACCAAGCATAAAGAGCAAACACGATAGAGAGAGGCAGATCATTGTAAATGCATAATTTGAAAACAAGAACACAGACGAATGGAGACAGGTATTTTTTTATTTTTATTATTCTCTTTATTTATTATTCTCTTTATTTATATAGCGCCTTATCCGAAGTTCAAAGCGCTTTATGCCGTGTGAGATGGAATTTTTTACACAATATATCACGCATTCACATCGACCAGCAAACCTCAAGCCTGTTAGGCGAATGTTCACCTTTCGCGGCCTTTATTCCAAGTCACACGGGTATTTGATGGACATTTTTATCTATGCCTATACAATTTTGCCAGGAAAGACCCTTTTGTCAATCGTGGGATCTTTAACGTGCACACCCCAATATAGTGTACACGAAGGTATGGGATGATATTATTAGAACAGATCAAAAGAAACACAGATGAAACTTGAGGCCCAAACACAACAGAGGGTCCAAGCAGCAGCTAATTGTTTACATATCGACAAATCCAAACACAGACGGATTTAGATGGAATGATTTGGGGAAAATTCAAGTCATCAACAGATGTATCAGAGACTAATTAGGTTGAACGTCCTCTTAGGACCAAAAGGCCTATATTGGGACTGTATCAGAGAGTGAGACGCAGAGAAGGCTGAAGACCACCGATCCACCGTATCTTTTTGTTGGTGAAGACATAACGACAGATTAAAACACAGACGGATTTAAATTGATTGATTTTGGGCAAACTCACGTCATCAACAGATGCATACAGACAGTGAGACACAGAGAAGGCTGAAGACCATGATCCACAGTACCTTATTGTTGGTGACGTCACAGAGAAGGTAAAGAACACACATAGACAGATTAAAACACAGACTGTTTTAAAATTAATTTGATTGATTTTGGGCAAACTCACGTCATCAACAGATGCATACAGACAGTGAGACACAGAGAAGGCTGAAGACCATGATCCACAGTACCTTATTGTTGGTGACGTCGTAGAGAAGGTAGACCAGGTAGACGATCTGCTCCTCGTCCGCTCCCAGCTCATCGCCGTTCTTGCCAGCAGACACCACGAAGAGAACCACCAGGTGAGAAGGTCCGCCTGGAGCCCCCATCTTCTGTAACATCTGGCACCCTTCTTCACGGGGAGTCGGGGGTTCGAGACCCACAAAAGGAACTTCACTACACGCACAAAAGTATGCTGAAAACACTCGAATAATAGGTTCTTATTCTAGCACGACGCACACACCAACAAAATCGAATTTTTTCTTCTGAATTTCTCTTTCAGCGTAGCACACTAGGAGAGAAAAATCCTATCACAGTTTGTAGTGAAGTGAACACGAAGATGCAAAACGTTGCTGTGGTGATGAAGATGGTTAAGAGTACGAGGAGTCAGCAGAGTAGATTCTCCATCCAGACTGTAGCCAGCATCAGTGTTGACACGTCCGCTGCGGGCGAGAGACTGTCGCAGTACTGGAGGGAGGGCTGATGATGACGGACTGCAGATGATGGTCGACGTTGGAAGTCAACAGCCCGTGACTGAACGGTGATTATGTCACGACCAACTGGCTGGTCGACGAAGGCGACACAGCGGCTCACTGACCAGGTGAAGAAAAAGAAAATACTAACTTGACTGGCTGACTTGGCCTCTCGATCCGCTATGACTGCTATACTGACTGCTGACACAAGCGGAGCGTGACAGCCTGCGAGAGGGGGACGTACCGTATGCTGACTGACTGATCAGC
>NC_090245.1:12246734-12254234 GCF_037325665.1 Littorina saxatilis
CGGTGGAGGAACATGTGACGTCAAGGACTGCTTTAAACTCAATTCCGAAAAATGCCAAAAATGCTATGGTCTTCTTGGCAGATTTGTCTAAGAAATAAATCACCGGCAGCAATATCGCTATGTATAGTGTGCACTTTGTTTACTCTGCACTGGATACATAGGTACAACAAACGTAGCCCAGGGATTGATGATACCACTTAAAATAAAGGTCCTTTGATTCCAACTGATTGGTCAGATACACCAATCAATTTCCCAACCTTCGTTTCTATGATTCTTGATTTGTCATCATAGTCCACATTCTGCATCATAAAGTCAGTCCGGTAGATTTGTCTAATTTGTTCACACTCGTTTCAACACACTCAAAATATCACAGGCAAAATATTAGCAAAATCTGAGCGAAGTCGATTTTGGGGTCAATCGCTGTCGTATGTTTTTAACTGAAGTTTGTAACTCATTCAGCAATTATGCACCCTTGTTAGAAGCCTAGATATGAACAGTGTGTCAATCAACGGCATGGCTTGACACTGACGAAGTTAAGGGTGCTCGATCTCTCGCTTGTCGGTGCAGCTTCCAATTATGCTGCTGATTTCGATCACTGATTAATCGTGGCACCTTCATGACATCATACGTATTGCGTCATCGGTAACTTCCCGAGTGGTACGATCTCGAACATGTTTAACTCAGGGCTGAAGAGACGGTACACAAAAATAACCAACAATCCCGTGTGGTCTTCTATCAATTTGTCTGCATCTGTCTTTTCCAAATAGACGATTTTCGGAAATAACTCCGGCCGTCGGCTTTGTGTTGGTTGTGGAAGACTCGGAGTGAATACCCTTGTCAAAACCTTGGTAAGGAGCAAGTGTTTCCGACACACCCCTCGCAATTTAATGATTGGCCCCTCCAATGTTTGTCAGAGGTGTTTGCAAGGATATTCACTCTTCCACAACCTATACACAAACCCCGACGGAGTGATTTTCGGAATTTGTCAATTACCACGTGATCTACTCCCACTTTGTCTAATCGCAAACTTAGCTCGGTGTTCCAGAATGTCTACTGACGGTGCGTGTCTGTTATGTTTTTATTTGTGTTTGTTTGAATGTTTCTTTCTTTGTTGTGTTTAAATGTGTGTTAATATTGTATTGTTCTCTTGTGGGTGTGTCACCATCAGTTACGTCTCTCTTAAACCAACAAATTGATCTTTTGTACTGATATACATATAATTGTATTGCAATAATATGGAGCTGCGGGATACAGATTTTAGAAGATAAAAGAGAAACAGCGGCTTTTCAATTAGAGCGTGGCTGTCACGTGTTATCATATTGAATACTGTTACAGTGGAAACCAATATAACACCCCCCCCCCCCCCCCGCCTTATTAGACACCCGGTTCAAAGCGTCCGACCCTCCGAGTTTTTAAATTTAGTCAAGTTTTGACTAAATGTTTTAACATAGAGGGGGGAATCGAGACGAGGGTCGTGGTGTATGTGTGTGTGTGTGTGTGTGTGTGTGTGTGTGTGTGTGTGTGTGTGTGTGTGTGTGTGTAGAGCGATTCAGAGTAAACTACTGGACCGATCTTTATGAAATTTTACATGAGAGTTCCTGGGTATGATATCCTCAGACGTTGTTTTCATTTTCTGGATAAATGTCTTTGATGACGTCATACCCGGCTTTTTGTAAAAGTTGAGGCGGCACCCTCATTTTTCAATCAAATTGATTGAAATTGTTGTAAAGCGATCTTCGACGAAGGCCGGACTTCGGTATTGCATTTCAGCTTGGTGGCTTAAAAATTAATTAATGACTTTGGTCATTAAAAATGTGAAAATTGTAATAAATGGTTTTTTTTATATAAAACGATCCAAATTTACGTTCATCTTATTTTACATCATTTTCTGATTCCAAAAACATATAAATATGTTATATTTGGATCAAAAACAATCTCTGAAAATTAAAAATATAAAAATTATGATCAAAATTAAATTTTCGAAATCGGTTTAAAAACAATTTCATCTTATTCCTTGTCGGTTCCTGATTCAAAAAACATATAGATCTGATATGTTTGGATTAAAAACACGCTCAGAAAGTTAAAACGAAGAGAGGCACAGAAAAGCGTGCTGTCCTCCTCTGCGCAACCGCTACCGCGCTTTTCTGGATCGTTAATTTCACTGCCTTTGCCACGAGCGGTGGACAGACGATGCTACGAGTGTACGGTCTTGCGGAAAAAATGCAATGCGTTCAGTTTCATTCTGTGAGTTCGACTGAGCTTGACTAAATGTTCCACGGCTATCGCCAGTTGTCTCTCTGACCGGGCGCGAAAGTCTTACGCGAATCTATCAAAACAAGAATTCAGAGTTATCTCCCATATGTTGTTCGCGAGCAGTGTTCGCGAGACGAAAATGATTGCAGATTGGCTGACTTCGACAGTGATCTCCGTTCTGTTCTTCACAGTTATGATAAAGACATCGTTCTAAGGTCTAAACAAGTCGACATTTTGGGACTGCTGCCGGAAGGAGACCGTAATATATGGTTGCATCACTGTAAAAAAAAATCGTCTGCTCCAGCGAGCACTGAAACCAAACGGTTGATTATCACGTGACACTTATGCCATATTTAGAGTTGTTTGCACAGTAAATACAGCCGCGAAAAATAGCTCGCTTGAAACTGTCTTACATATCAATTCCTTTGTAATTTAAAAATTACACAACACCATGAAAAATCATTATCGACGATCGCGAATCTGCTTACATCCATAACACATTACGAAAATATCTAAATATGTAAAAAATCGATTTCCTCGCCAGACAAGGAAAACCAAGGCATCCTGTCAGGGATAGAATGAGCCGAACTCATTTTGACCTGAGGTCAGGATGCAGTAGAACTTGAATGGCTTCATGGTTGTCAATGCAACCGGTGTTTGAAGTGTGTGAAAAGTGCTCAAGGGGCGCTAGTGTCAGTCAGTCTGATTGATCGCTTAGAGTTATGCTAGTGAGATGGCGGGTGATCCCGGTGTAACACGAAATTTTTACTCCACGAAAAATTTACTCCGGACGGTAAATATTTCGTACGAAATTCTTACTCCGAGTACTCTTTTCGTACGAGAAAAGAACTCCCCAAGGCACGAAAAAATTACTCCCTCCACGAAATTTTTACTCCCCATTTTTTTTACTTCCAGTAAAAAATCTCGTACGCGAAAATGGGATGCGGGCGAAAGGATAATGCCACTAACTTGAGTGATCTCGCGCACACGAATGTCGCGCTACCCTCCTTCCACGGCCTTCCACCACCAAGACTAACAGGGGACAAGGGAGTAAACATTTCGTACACCTGGCATGGGAAGTTAAATTGCTCGTGTTGGGGTGAAGTAATTTACTTGTTATTTATTCGTCAGGGGAGTAACATTTTTGTACGAAATGTTTACTCTGAACTCACCTGTCTTGGGGAGTAATTTTCTCGTGCAATGGGGGAGTGCTTTTTTCGTAAAGGGAGTAAGTTTTTCGTACGACACCAAGGGGTGAGACCCGATGGAAGATCATACACAAGTCGATCACAGGGAGGTGACATCAGTTGGACTTTCTTTCTTTCTTTATTTGGTGTTTAACGTCGTTTTCAACCACGAAGGTAAATATCGCGACGGATCAGCTGGACGTACTTGGAGACGCATAAAGAAGAGTTAAAGTGTCACGCTGACCCACATTGGCTGCAGGCGAATCCGATCCGGACTCTGTTTACTTGACTTACGAGACTATATATACAGTGGAACCTCCCGATCATCCCCCCCCCCCCCCACCCCCCTTCTAGGCCCTCCTCCGATTTATAATAAGACACCGGCTTTTCGGAATTTTTAATATTTTTTTTTAATAACGACTGTAAATCTACCTCCTTACAGTGGAACACCTCCTCCAACACTGTCCAATCCACCAGAAACTACGAGCAGAAACATGGCCTGCGGACACACCAGTTCAGGAGAAGATCTTCGGCACCCCGGCTGCGGAGTCTTCGACTGAAATCGCTGTACTGCAAACTTCATCAGAAGTTCCGGAGTCCCTGTCAGAGCGATCGAGAAGAAGAAGGAAGATCTACCTCCGTTTTCGGACAACACCCTTTTGAATACCGTATATTCTCAGATTTTTGAAGATTTTAAAAAAGGTGGTTCCATTGTACCACATTTGTTTTTTTACTACAATTTGTGCAATTTATGACTTAGCTCTATGAAACCTAGCTGAGAGCTCAGTGGTAGATATGCGTTTGGAACTGTTGACATAAAGTAAGTGTGTGGCAGCGTGCATTTTTAGTTTACCTAGACAAGCAAGCGCGCGTACAGACAAGCAAGCAGCCACTCTTTATTACCGTTATTTAAAAAAATTAAAAAAAGGCTTGGAAAAACATTTCGGTTTTATTTTTGCGCACTTATGAAGCCAAAATTACCATGAATGGAAGCAGAAGCAATAGCAACACACACACACACACACACACACACACACACACGTGGCACACACACACACACGACACACGACACACACACGACACACACACACACACGACACACACACACACACACACACACACACACACACACACACACACGAACGCACGCGAACAATGAGAGCGGAGAGAGATAGGGTCGAGAGACACTGGCAGGGACAGACACACAGAGAAAGACAGACAGACAGACAGAGAAAAACAAACAGAGATCACAAGCAGTGTGTGCGGGCAAGGGAAGGTTCGCTCATTATTGACGATGAGAGGAGTGTCGACGTAAAACGGGTGTGCAACACCTGACGCCTCGGAGCAGTGTTCCGCTACCCGGGGTGTCAGCCGGAGTCATTCGGGTGGAAGGATAATCAACGTGATCAATATCAGCTGCTCATGTCACGGGTGCTCGCTCTCCGTCTCTCTCTATCTCTGTGTCGCCTGAGGGGTTCGGGTGTAAAAAAAAAAAAGGGGGGGGGGGTGGCGGTGGTGGTGGTCTGTGTGTGTGTGTCACCCTGCAATTTGACACACGACAATAAAGATACGTACCAGGTGGTTATTTCGCAGTTTTAAAAAGTGCTGTGTTGAAACTGCATAACAGCCTTTGGGTCTTAAATTGAATGCGCCAACTCACGGCACTGGCAGGGTCGAACCACACATATCGGCCAAACCTAATAGCAAGAGCAACAGTTTATCACTCGCTTTGTTTGTTTGTTTGTTTGTTGATACTGTATTTATAAATTGATACTGACACCAATTTGAAGAAAAGTCGATAGTTTGACTGGAAACTTTATATAGGCATGTTTAGTCGTAACCGCGTGTGGAATTCAGAATGTGCACACGTTCGTCAGTGTAACCAGTCTCTTCCTTGTCATTCAGTCTTGTTACAAACTCCAGTTCAGTATCCTCAGAGAAGGTAAATCAAGAAATATCTGTCTTGGTCTAATAATCAGCACGCCACCGCCGGCTACATGGGATTTCAAGTGACCACAGCCTGCTACAACTGAGCTCAGTGAAATACGGAATACGGTTGCCAGCTTTGTTGTTCGCTGAATTGACGTCATCTGACCGTTCACAGTATTCAGGTGATTGAACCATATTTGCTTAAAAGAGGCCATTAAGTTTGAATTTGCTGATATCCGAAAAGTACAACAGGCCGGATGGATGGCCGAATGAATGTCTGACTGAAACAGCCGCGGCAGCAGGGTATCAGTTCATTCACATCTCAAGTTTTTGATTGACCTGCAGCCTGTTGCCTCGGACCTAGCTGTTGCCAGTACACTTCAGGATAAAAGTGTCCCTTATTTTCCCAAAGTTTTTTTTCAACAATCGTGATGCTCTGTTCTAACATCCAATAACCCTTTCAACGCTCGCTTTGGATTCTATGTCCGGAGCACGCGCACGCATTTGATTGGTGGGGGTTAAATGGCGCAGGCGCCGCGCAGTAATTCTCATCATGGTCGTGTGCGACGGCCGTAAAAATGGCAGCTCGGGTGAACCAGCTGGTGTTTCAGACTTTCATGACTGGTGGCCGTATAACAGAACAAAGTTTATACTGTATTTACAAAAATTACATGTTTATTTGCGATGGGTACTGTAATTGTTTCTCTAACATTCAACACTGATTTAGCTTTAAGATGTAGCCAGAAATTTGGTTTAGTTTTGTTACAAAACTGATTATATAGCACGCTCCGTCAGGGACCTCTAATATAGGTCTATGGCTCCGTTAACCGGACTTTTAACAAATGTTCAAGCGGCGGGCCGTACTTCCTAATAACAACAAGAACACGCACAGAAAATACATTTTGTGCAAACAATCAAAACGAGCAGAACAAGTTTAAAACAGATGAAAAAGGAGTAGGCAGGTTTCACGGTATTGATTTCAGCCATTTCCCATTTTCTCACACTTCCAGTCAAACATAAAACTGTGAAATACTGTGAACATGGATGTTATTGCAATTAATTAGGATCAGTACCACACAAAACAAAGAAAACATTTATACGCAGAGTCTTATTTTCCATAGAAAATCAAGCGAAACGAAAGTTGCCCCCAAAACGTGAAAATCTATCAAACAAACTTGATGCAAGCCTGACTCCAGAAAGAAGACAGAAAACCACTAATACTAAATGATTTACATAAAGTTTAAACATATAACAGATTTTCACAACAAAGTTCCTTGCCTGAGGCTGTCTATATGTTTGCATGATGCTGTCCTTGATCAGAACGCCATTTTCACCTAAACCGGCCGGCGAAATGTTTTTTTTCTTCACATTTCAAGGTCTCCATACACTAACAAAAGTCACATGTTGTGAAAGTGTATTTATGTGTGTACAAGATAAAAACTTCTTTATCATTTTTTAAATGGCAGAAATAAACTTATACTATCGATACCCCCTAATTTAGAAAACGGCAAAAAGAGCCAAGATACCTGTTTCATTAACAAGGAACACTTTTTTGTTCATAAAAAGACACTCACTCATTTTGATATAAAATAATAATCAATTGCATACATATATGAATACAGAATGTTAAACAAATCTACTTTTATTTTAAGTGGAAAAAACACACACCAAAAAACACGCACATAAGTGACGCACACAAACTGAAGGCTTGCCACCAAAGACTGTGGGTACCCTAACTACTCTCCTCACATAGGGAGGGGGGAGATAGAAGGATCCCTAAACAAAGCCTGCCTCAACACGACTTTAGTAGGTAGCCGTGCCTGCTTGGTCATCCAATTATGCCGTCGAAAAACAGAAACAAAGAAGAACAAGTCGCGTAAGGCGAAAATGCAACATTTAGTCAAGCTGTCGAATTTTCAGCAAGACCGTATACTCGTAGCATCGTCAGTCCACCGCTCGTGGCAAAGGCAGTGAAATTGACAAGAAGAGCGGGGTAGTAGTTGCGCTGAGAAGGATAGCACGCTTTTCTGTACCTCTCTTCGTTTTAACTTTCTGAGCGTGTTTTTAATCCAAACATATCATATCTAATGTTTTTGGAATCAGGAACCGACAAGGAATAAGATGAAATTGT
>NC_090245.1:12259234-12359234 GCF_037325665.1 Littorina saxatilis
TTATTTCTGGCGGTGTCGTCATTTTCTGACGTCATTCACTTACGCTGCCTGAAAAATGTGACGTTTGTTCTATTTACGTCATTCGAATGTTCGACGTGTTCTTTTTCTTCTGCGTTCCCTGTTCGATGTGTTCGAATTCCCAGCCTGCCAGGAAAAAATGGCGACACAACTCAGTGGCTTCCCTTTGTGTATGAAGAGTAATGTCCCTGTCTCCATTTGACCTGCCTTAAAGTGTAACTAAACAAGCAAAAAGGGAAAACATCGTTCAGCAACCTTTACACTTTGATATGAAGAAGGGCCTCATATACTGTCGAACTGCGAAAAAAAATAAAAATTCTCTCACTCCGACACTGTTTGACGGACATGTGAAGTGCGCGCCAGGAACGACAATCTTCTTAGTTTACCTGATTAATGCCCTTAATTTTTGGTTCTGGTACTTTCAGTTCCGGCTGTTGTCATCAATCTACCAAAATAAAAGATCAAACGGAGTTTTCGATTTTTATTTCATGGTTCAGAAAAATATTGCTTATTTTCTGAAGTCAACCGTTTTAGCGAATCTTTCTTTGATTCTTAAGAGTCATTTCAGATTTTTGAAAAATAGTTAACGGTTAGTAATTACCAATATATCGTAAACAAACATATCGATAGGTTTTGGTAAGAAGACACAAGTGCGATGAATGTGGTACCAGTATTTTTGTGGTAAGTAAGGATGCATTTCTTTGCTGTAAGCACATTTACAATGCACATTTAATCTGTTTAGCAACATAAACGAAAGCATGGTACAGTGCCGCTTGTTTGTGGTCTATCTTTTCGCGGCAGATGCGTAACAATTAGGGTCTCAGTTGGAAAAAGCTGATCGGAACCAGAGCAGATTTGGCTTGGGTTCTTTGAGTGTGAATGATCGACGAGTGGCTTGACATTTTTAACGAATCATTACTGTAGCCTACTTGAAACCATCATCTGTTTCTGAATTTGTCATCAGTTATGATTGAGCAGTCTCATAGGAATCGTCCATAAAATGTTAAACCGAAAAAGGGCAGACGATTCTGAATCACACAGGCTGCTGTACAAAATCAGATCTAAAACGATATTTTGAACTGCGACGTCTGCGTAAATGCCCTGTAACAAAATACCTTGTCCTGGTCATGTGTATACACATCAGCTTCTATTGGGAAGATCAGTATTTTATATTAATCACAAATACAAGATTAGAAATAGTTCTGAAGATCGCCTTTGATTTCAGTTTCAGCGGCAAACTAGCAGATCTGATCCAAACCGGCATCGTTTCATGGTTGAAACTTGAATAATCCCAAATAGATCTGAGTGGGGGTAAGTTTTATAGTATTTCAATTTTTTACGGCAGTTTTATTTAAAGATAGTGTAGTGGATGTGTCTGGTGAAGACTACAGTTATATGAATTTTGTGTTGTAATATTAAAATGATTGTTCTTTATTTACACAATTGAATAATTTGTATTTATTTGTTTGCAGATGACGGCATACTGAGTGCTCGAAGAACATACGCCTGCTGGCATTTTGTGTCTTTTCTGAACTCAGAAGACGTCGAGGCAAGCAGAAGTCACGGTCCTGGCCACACACACACAATTTATGACATGAACAAGAAATGATATTTTTTCATGGGCATATCCAATCCAGTATTAAAACTGTATTACCATGCAAACGCAACGATTAGAATTTAGAGACGGTCATCGGTCACACACACACACTGGGCGGATCCGGAGGGGGGTTCCGGGGTTTCCGGACCACTTTGGAGCCGGCCTTTGTATTCTAAGTGACGATTTTGGAAAGAAGTTGGCTAATTAGTTTGCTCAGGTTGTGCCAGATCGATCAATTGTCCTTGTTGTGATTCAAATTTTTCTTCTTAATATATTTACTTTTTTGGAAGGTGTATTAGGGGATGTTTCTTGGCTCAGATTGATCCATTTTCCTTGTTTTTATCAACATTTGTCGGACCACCCCCCCCCCACCCCCCAAGGAGGTTGAACGCTTCGTGTCCTCAACTAAACGCTTCGCGTCGTCAAATTGTCCCTAAAAGAAATTTGGAAACTCCCCCTTAAAAATGATGTGATCTGCCCCTGCACACACAAACACACACACAAATAGAGAAGTAATAAATGGATACAATTTTTCTTTATTTAAATTACAATCAGATGTGGTCGTAGAACAGGCACTGTAAACAAAACCTAGCATGATATACCACTTGTGTGATGTTTCGGTCAATATCTTTATTTTCCTTTCAGAAATACATTGGCGTTTTGAATGTCAAGGGAAGTGATACAAATGCTGCAGCGGGCTATCAAGAACGCGAAGGCAAACAAGGTAAATACCTACTTCTGACATTAGTTTACTTATTAACTCTTTCTATACTGGCCATTATCTCCCCAGTCTCTCCCCAGAAACTGGCCATTTGCATGGGTTTGCAAAAAAATTCTCAAAAATAAACAAAACAAGATGCAGCCTTCAAACTCATAGGTTTTATTGTGAATGTATTGCTAAAACATATGCCAAAGTTTGGTTTCATTGTTGTGAGAAAAAAAAATATGATGTCCAGAATTTATGGGTATATTTTACGCAATACGAAAAAGGGGGTATGTATTTTGACTTAGAAGCATTTTTTCTTATGAAGGCTCTGTTTGCAACAAAACTGTTTCTGTTTACTTGTATGAAGATTGTGCTAACACAAAAACATAACAAATACCAACTGATTTTCCATTTGGTGGTCATGTAAGCATTGTGAACATGTCCAAAAAATCTGATCACACACCATGTGGTCGACATGCAGACCTGAACGGCCAGTGTATGGTGGCAGAGTTGGAAAATAGGAAAAGTCTTGATGCCAATCCTTCATCAAAAACCGAAGAAAATCGTCATTGTAATAAGTTTGCTTTATTCTAAATCAAACGACTAGGATAGATGACAGACACAACGACAAACACATTCAATTCTATGTAAAACATACACAATGCGCACGTTAACAAGCTGGCCATAACAATGTGCCCATCGTGCATGAAGTGTGGCTTTGGTCGGATCAGTAGCCGTGCTTTGTCTGCGATGCTAAACATGAAATTTTGTTAAAGCGACGATTTAGCAATGTTGTTGTTGCTGCTGCTGCTGTCTGTTCTTGTCACGACATCTCGCCATATAACAGTTTTTTCCCTCCTGATTCTGAGAAGAAGCTGTTTAATTGTGATATCAGGCCTAGGAACCCCTGATTTTCACTTGGAGCATTCTCAAAGAAACTTAGCGTATGTTAAGAAAAATGAGTGTACTCCACACTTTGTCTTTTGTTGTTCGTTGTCGTTGCATGTCTACCGTTCCACAGCCACCTACTATAAGTGCAAGTGTTAAATGACGTATTTCCACAAAAGACTGCTTGCAGAGAATCATGTGATGCCAATGACAGTTAAGGACATGTGGTAATACATACTACGTTTTGGAACCAGGGAAAATGCAGCACAAATTATTTATCAACCAAATTGATTGACTTGTGCACCATGACAAAAGTTTTCTTTGATCCATAAAAGGTCTTTTGCCAGAAAAATTGCTCTGAACATAAAGTACCCTGTAAGTTGTCACACATTTACATTATTGAAATAAAAAGAAAACACACCAGTAACCAGGTTAGGTACGTTAATAGCTATAATCAATATCTCGGCACGTTACTGCCTTCTTCGGGATGGTAAGCTGAACATTATTGAACAAAATAATCGGTTTAGATTGTATACTTTGATTCCTGAACGAAGAAGCAGAGGTACTGCATACAACTAGGACTGTAATATCAGCTTTTGCCTGAAACACACACACATACACTTATAAAATTAATGCAATGTCATTGTATGAAGCCAGAACAATCACTAACTTACATAGTTGGTCACACAATTACCCATCACTGAACAATAAATCGAAGTCGGGTGGATTCAATGACTAAAGCAGTAAAGGCTTTGAAAAAACCCTCATCACAAAACATCCCCCCCCCCAAAAAAAAAAGAAAAGAAATAAAACAGGTTGTGTATATAGCGCAGTAAACACCATGCAGGTACAAGCGAAGATTTGACAGAGATTATCCTTGTTTTATATAGCACACATTTTCTAGTTTTAATCTCTCTCTCTCTCTCTCTCTCTCTCTCTCTCTCTCTCTCTCTCTCTCTCTCTCTCTGGAAAGTAATTTATTGACCTGTGGGTTATTTGCGTTTGTATACACATTGGTGATTCGTAAACTATGTTGAAAGAGATTGTCAAACAATATTATATGGGGTGTCTTAAAAAAAAAATGTATATCAACAAAATCTGTCATTATTATTAGGCACACGGTTTTAACCAAGCTATGTCACGGAATGCAACATAAGTGGCTTAAAAAGTCGTGTTTTTGTGTGTGCAGGATATTCGCTAGGACAGGACCTCAAGCTGAACCAGCACAACAGCGATGTATTCTTCCATGGCTTCCACAAAAGTCTTTCACCTATAGCGGGCATTGCATACAGATACAGTCCAAAGAGGGTTAGGGTTACCCTAACCCTCCTTTTTAAAAATTCTTTAGACCAATTATCCCTCTGTTCCCATGTTAAACATGGAATAATTCTGGACAAATGCGAGGACGTTAGCTTTTTTTAATTTTATTTTTTTATCATTTTACTTATCATTAAAACTTGTTTAGATTTCGATTCGTAAACCATTTACAGTAATCCTTTGTTTTTTTTAACTTTGTTCATCTTACCACAGTCACTTCGTTGTTTAGATTTATCATTAAATTTGTTACCATTATGCAGGAAAAATGTAGAATAAAACCAGGAGAGCTTTCGGTAGAAGATATTTCCTGTGTCAAAAGTTAATGCTTATTCTGATTGATGGGTGCTCCAAAGTAAGTTATTTTGACTGCCTTATTCGAATTCATTTCCAAGACAGGGCTGAGAATTGGAGAAGCTTAGGAGAGTATCGTAAAAATTGTCTGGGTGTTTATGCAAAACTTTCGAATATGTCAGATTTTACTTTAGAGATTTTAAATACTGTTAACTGACAGAAATGCTATAACTTCTACACCAATTGACTGGATAACTTCATATTCAGCATACTTAAACTTGATTTTATGCATGTGCAGTTCACAAAGCGGCAAATTTGTAGGTTAAATTATCTAACTTTTGCATCACCAATGACACCAACGCTTTCGTGTCTGAGGATTGCCCTGAACCTAGCTGTAACTGCATGCTTTCTTCAGGTCATCGATAGCCTGGGGGTTGAAGGGGATGTTTTTACATACTCAGACATTCAAAATAATCAAAAAGGTAAAAGCCTGAAGGGTTTAAATTAGGTAAAAATGGCTACCGCTCAATGTCAAAACTCGTTCTGTTTAGTCGACCCCCGAATTTGGAGAAAAAAATTAAAATTGCACAAAAGTCAGACCATTCAATTTACAAAATTGCCACTTACTGGAAAGGCAGAACATAAACTGAAGTTAATGAATACCATATATAAAATAATTGGTTCAACAGATGCAGAAGTAATTTGCATGGTTGTGGGTGTCCTTTTTAGGGGGGTCAACCCTGTAGAAGAGACGATTTTCTTTAATTATCAATCCGTAATATATTGTTTGTTATGCATACAAGATTAACATTGACAAATACTTCAAGACTCCTCATTGAAATGTTGTGCTTTTTTTTGTTACTGACTGATTCACTTTCTATTCACTTTACTCTACATAAGTCACGACAAGAAAAGCAAGGGAGGTAATTTCTTTGGAAGAGGTAATTCTCTCCCCTCAGAACGATTGTTGTAGTTTGTTTGATTTTGTTCCCTTCTAATAAGTATTATTTAAAATAGATCTTTACATCTTGATGTGAAAGGCGCAGTACCCCCCTCCCCCCAGGATGTTAAATTCTAGGTTGTGTCCATGTAAAATCCTGATCCTAGTCAAGATCCGAGTTGGTTTTTCATGCAACTGTGCCTCTTTATGCCACTCAATTAGACATACTTTGCAATCCATAATTGCACGAAACTAAGTACAGGAAATACGTTGTTGTCGTGTTTTTAATATTACATAATGAAATAAAAAATGTCACAACTGGTTTCGTGTTGGGCTTTCTCTCTCTGTCTGAATCTCATAATTACTTCCTTCTGAGGCCTGAAATGTGTTGCAGGCATTGTTCAGCTTACATTTATTGTTACAATTTTTGTGGATATGTTATTAAGTGTGTCTGTGTTTCTATCATTCGTTATCAGTGTGGTTAAAAAAAAAAGCACACGTCAAAGTAATTTACCCTTCATCATTATCAAAACATGCAGATACAGGTAATACGTATTTGTGATACTTTAAACAAATACAATGTTTGTTTGTTGCGTCTTTTCTTTTTTTCAGAGCAAACACACATCGTATTTGTTCAAACGTGTATATTCTGCACTTTCTAATACCCTGCATGGATCTCCAAATCAAGAATAATGAAAAGTCGTCTAATAGCCCTGCAGCACTCACACGAACATGATAGAAGCTTGCATGCACCCAGGCTCGCTGTCTTCGGCTAAAAGAGCTTACCGTTGGATCTTCGCTCGGACAAATGTAGCTGTCTTGTCCACTTGCTCCTGTCGCATAGATCTGCAATGTGCAACATCATCTTTGATTAATAAGTCTAAGGCACAGACAAACACACACGCGCGCACATTTGCGAGAGAATGCACGTCAGTCTATTCAATCAAACAGTATAAAAACATACCACAGACGTGGTGGTGGAAACTGGACATTCGCCGTATAACAAACTCAAGTGATTCATTTGTGTGTGTATGTTTGATCAAAAGTTCATCTTGGGCACATTCAGTCTGTATTGTAACAGGACCCATCCCGTAAAAACTTCGAACAGATCTATTAAATTCTGAAATCCTTGACAAGTTTTTTTTTCCAATCATCTGTATCGACCGAAGTAAAAAAAAAATCAGCCAGTACACGCATCTACCCCCTCACACGACAATACATATGTGGCGAAAAAAGAAATCGAGAAGAGGGGGGGGGGGGGGGAGACAAGGAATAAATTAGATCCAGAAATAATTCCACTTCATCATTCCAAAATTCAAGTGTGAAGTGATCGGATACTGTGGTAAAGATACGTGCTTAGTATCATAACTGAAAATACAAGCCCTAGGGTTTTAAATCAAGGAAACAATTAAAGTTAAGGAAAGATCAACAGAAATGTCGAGAACATGTAAAATATTGTACTTACAATCCGTTTCAGCATGCTCTTCGAATAATAATCTCCCAGTCAGCCTCGTGCTTACGACTTCGACAGGATGTTGCCTCTCACGCTGAGCCAGTACATTTGGAGAAAATTCAAAGGCCAGAGATGCAGTACAAGCACATTAGTTAGATCCAATTCATTTACATTGCTACCTTGCCCAATTTATGGCTATTTCTGTTGGTAACATCACACATGTGGCAAGCAGAGCTTGTTGCCGACTCTGCTGGGACAGGCAGCAGACGATTTTATTTAGGAACCAAATTCTGATTGGTTAAAACATAAAACCGGAACTCAAAGTACCACTTGTTCTTTGGAAGTATCAAATCAAGAACAGATAATCAGGTAAATCTGAAATGGGTTCAACACTTTTAAAAAATCGTAGTAAATCAGAAAACACAGTAAACGTTGGAAAAATCGTCCAGTATCGCTTCTACAGGTCTATACTTGGACAAAACATAAAGCAATTCAGTAAAGCTGACACTTCAAAATGTCTGTTTAGTTACACTTTAAATGAAAAACCAAGTAAACACGGCGCCAGAAAAAAGTTAAACACACACAAACACACACGCAAAAAAAGCACTAACTCATTTGCGTGCTTACATACACACACACACAAAACACACACACACCATTTTCAAAAACATGCACATCAACAAAAAATCTGCGCAACAAAACCATAACATTATTCTAATTAGTCATACAAAGAAAGTTTTGTGTGTACATTGTACCTACTAATAAGTGGGAGAAAATTGAAACAAAGTAGCAAAATCAGATAAACAGCGCATGTTTTCTTCTTTGACATTCAATTCGAAAAGTCTGGCAGTTTATGGAACGTTCTTTTGTTACTGTCATCCTGTCAGAAGACGTCATCGCTGACGACACAATGTCGTTATGACGAGCTATCCGGCGTAAATGACGTCACACCATGCCTTGGGACTGGAAAGTTTGGTCGAGCAAAGCGGCGGACGAGCTAACCGGCGGACGAGAAGGACGTCAGCCCGGGGAAAAAATATGGCGACGAGCTAAACGGCGGACGAGATAAGCGGGGTCGAGCTAAGTGGAGTCGAGTGTATTTCACACACAGAGATAGAGACTCCACCTTCAGGTGTAACACTTGCTTGTGATCATGTGGTCACCGAACAGGCTTCAGAAGACGAAATAAAGGGGAATAAGCACGTGTTCATCGGATTTCTCACAATGGATTAGGTCAGGGACCTATATTTAATGTAGGTCTATGATTAGATTTTCTCTGCAACGAGTTTGATTGATTCAAGTCAGGTTTACAAACTGATGACCAGCATTCTCTTTGTACTTAAAGTGTAACTAAACAAGCAAAAAGGAAAAACGTCGTTCAGCAACCTTTACACTTTGATATGAAGAAGGGCCTCATATACTGTCGAACTGCGAAAAAAAATTTTTTTTCTCTCACTCGGACACTGTTTGACGGACATGTGAAGTGCGCGCCAGGAACGACAATCTTCTTAGTTTACCTGATTAATGCCCTTAATTTTTGGTTCTGGTACTTTCAGTTCCGGCTGTTGTCATCAATCTACCAAAATAAAAGATCAAACGGAGTTTTCGATTTTTATTTCATGGTTCAGAAAAATATTGCTTATTTTCTGAAGTCAACCGTTTTAGCGAATCTGTCTTTGATTCTTAAAAGTCATTTCAGATTTTTGAAAAATAGTTAACGGTTAGTAATTACCAATACATCGTAAACAAACATATCGATTGGTTTTGGTAAGAAGACACAAGTGCGATGAATGTGGTACCAGTATTTTTGTGGTAAGTAAGGATGCATTTCTTTGCTGTAAGCACATTTACAATGCACATTTAATCTGTTTAGCAACATAAACGAAAGCATGGTACAGTGCCGCTTGTTTGTGGTCTATCTTTTCGCGGCAGATGCGTAACAATTAGGGTCTCAGTTGGAAAAAGCTGCTCGGAACCAGAGCAGATTTGGCTTGGGTTCTTTGAGTGTGAATGATCGACGAGTGGCTTGACATTTTTAACGAATCGTTACTGTAGTCTACTTGAAACCATCATCTGTTTCTGAATTTGTCATCAGTTATGATTGAGCAGTCTCATAGGAATCGTCCATAAAATGTTAAACCGAAAAAGGGCAGACGATTCTGAATCACACAGGCTGGTGTACAAAATCAGATCTAAAACGATATTTTGAACTGCGACGTCTGCGTAAATGCCCTGTAACAAAATACCTTGTCCTGGTCATGTGTATACACATCAGCTTCTATTGGGAAGATCAGTATTTTATATTAATCACAAATACAAGATTAGAAATAGTTCTGAAGATCGCCTTTGATTTCAGTTTCAGCGGCAAACTAGCAGATCTGTCCAAACCGGCATCGTTTCATGGTTGAAACTTGAATAATCCCAAATAGATCTGAGTGGGGGTAAGTTTTATAGTATTTAAATTTTTTACAGCAGTTTTATTTAAAGATAGTGTAGTGGATGTCTCTGGTGAAGACTACAGTTATATGAATTTTTTTGTTGTAATATTAAAATGATTGTTCTTTATTTACACAATTGAATAATTTGTATTTATTTGTTTGCAGATGACGGCATACTGAGTGCTCCAAGAACATACGCCTGCTGGCATTTTGTGTCTTTTCTGAAGACGTCGAGGCAAGCAGAAGTCACGGTCCTGGCCACACACACACAATGACATGAACAAGAAATGATATTTTTTCATGGGCATATCCAGTATTAAAACTTTATTACCATGCAAACGCAACGATAAGAATTTAGAGAAGGTCATCGGTCACACACACACACACACACACACACACTGGGCGGATCCGGCCTTTGTATTCTAAGTGACGATTTTGGAAAGAAGTTGGCTAATTAGTTTGCTCAGGTTGCGCCAGATCTATCAGTTGTCCTTGTTGTGATTCAAATTTTTCTTCTTAATATATTTACTTTTTTGGAAGGTGTATTAGGGGATGTTTCTTGGCTCGGATTGATCCATTTTCCTTGTTTTTATCAACATTTGTCGGACCCCCCCCCCCCCCCCCTCAAGGAGGTTGAACGCTTCGCGTCTTCAACTAAACGCTTCGCGTCGTCAAATTGTCCCTGAAAGAAATTTGGAATCTCCCCCTTAAAAATGATGTGATCCGCCCCTACACACACACAAACACACACAAATAGAGAAGTAATAAATGGATACAGTTTTTCTTTATTTAAATTACAATCAGATGTGGTCGTAGAACAGGCACTGTAAACAAAACCTAGCATGATATACCACTTGTGTGATGTTTCGGTCAATATCTTTATTTTCCTTTCAGAAATACATTGGCGTTTTGAATGTCAAGGGAAGTGATACAAATGCTGCAGCGCGCTATCAAGAACGCGAAGGCAAACAAGGTAAATACCTACTTCTGACATTAGTTTACTTATTAACTCTTTCTATACTGGCCATTATCTCCCCAGTCACTCCCCAGAAACTGGCCATTTGCATGGGTTTGCAAAAAAATTCTCAAAAATAAACAAAACAAGATGCAGCCTTCAAACTCATAGGTTTTATTGTGAATATATTGCTAAAACATATGCCAAAGTTTGGTTTCATTGTTGTGAAAAAAAATAAAAATATGATGTCCAGAATTTATGGGTATATTTTACGCAATACGAACAAGGGGGTATGTATTTTGACTTAGAAGCATTTTTTCTTAATATGAAGGCTCTGTTTGCAACAAAACTGTTTCTGTTTACTTGTATGAAGATTGTGATTACACAAAAACATAACAAATACAAACTGATTTTCCATTTGGTGGTCATGTAAGCATTGTGAACATGTCCGAAAAATCTGATCACACACCATGTGGTCGACATGCAGACCTGAACGGCCAGTGTATGGTGGCAGAGTTGGAAAATAGGAAAAGATGCCAATCCTTCATCAAAAACCGAAGAAAATCGTCATTGTAATAAGTTTGCTTTATTCTAAATCAAACGACTAGGATAGATGACAGACACAACGACAAACACATTCAATTCTATGTAAAACATACACAATGCTCACGTTAACAAGCTGGCCATAACAATGTGCCCATCGTGCATGAAGTGTGGCTTTGGTCGGATCAGTAGCCGTGCTTTGTCTGCGATACTAAACATGAAATTTTGTTAAAGCGACGATTTAGCAATGTTGTTGTTGCTGCTGCTGCTGTCTGTTCTTGTCACGACATCTCGTTTTTTTCCCTCCTGATTCTGAGAAGAAGCTGTTTAATTGTGATATCAGGCCTAGGAACCCCTGATTTTCACTTGGAGCATTCTCAAAGAAACTTAGCGTATGTTAAGAAAAATGAGTGTTCTCCACACTTTGTCTTTTGTTGTTCGTTGTCGTTGCATGTCTACCGTTCCACAGCCACCTACTATAGCTGATGGGGTCTATGTCGACCAAAAGAATGGGATTCACTGTAGGTCGAGTTCCTGTAGGTGGATTCTCTGTATACCTAAGACTTTAAAATTGGCAATCTTGTATACAGGGAATACCACAGGGTGTAGTTCCTGTAGCGTTTTGCTAATATCAATGAAAGTCACGTGATGCTTAGCGACATCGTTAGAATTTGATGTTTTTCGATCTTTTTTTTTATATTTCTTAGAAATTCGAGTATGGTTTGCAAGTTTTATTGAAAAACTGCACCCTGTGGGATTCCCTGTATACTAGATTGCCAATTTTAAAGTCTTAGGTATACAGGGAATCCACCTACAGGAACTCGACCTACAGAGAATACCACTCTTTTGGTCGACATAGACCCCATCAGCCCTACTATAAGTGCAAGTGTTAAATGACGTATTCAGGCATGAAAATTCTCCGTATTTTCCGTATTTCTGAAAAGAATAAACCGTATTTTTTTTTATTTTCCGTATTTTTCCTTTTTTAAAATTTTTTTTAATTTTTTTTAATTTTTAATTTTTTTTTACATTTTTTTATTTATTTATTTATTATTTTTTTTCCTAGTCATAGTTATAGTAAAATAGTTTTGGGGCCATGTTTGAATCCAATTTTAAGGCTCAGATAGCCCCAGATTGCACCAAATTGCACCCTTGAAAAAAAGACCCCGCTAGAAGTCTTGGCGCTTCGCGCCTGCGAAACTTGGCGCTATGCGCCTTCGAATTTTGTTTTCAGTAATTTTTTTCTTCTCAGTTTTCATGCCTGGTATTTCCACAAAAGACTGCTTGCAGAGAATCATGTGATGCCAATGACAGGTAAGGACATGTGGTAATACATACTACGTTTTGGAACCAGGGAAAATGCAGCACAAATTATTTATCAACCAAATTGATTGACTTGTGCACCACGACAAAAGTTTTCTTTGATCCATAAAAGGTCTTTTGCCAGAAAAATTGCTCTGAACATCAAGTACCCTGCAAGGTGTCACACATTTACATTATTGAAATAAAAAGAAAACACACCAGTAACCAGGTTAGGTACGTTAATATCTATATTATAATCAATATCTCAGCACGTTACTGCCTTCTTCGGGATGGTAAGCTGAAGATTATTGAACAAAATAATCAATTTAGATTGTATACTTTGATTCCTGAACGAAGAAGCAGAGGTACTGCATACAACTAGGACTGTAAATATCAGCTTTTGCCTGAAACACACACACATACACTTATAAAATTAATGCAATGTCATTGTATGAAGCCAGAACAATCACTAACTTACATAGTTGGTCACACAATTACCCATCACTGAACAATAAATCGAAGTCGGGTGGATTCAATGACTAAAGCAGTAAAGGCTTTGAAAAAACCCTCATCACAAAACATCCCCCCCCCCCCCAAAAAAAAAAATGAAATAAATAAATGAAATAAAACAGGTTGTGTATATAGCGCAGTAAACACCATGCAGGTACAAGCAAAGATTTGACAGTGATTATCCTTGTTTTATATAGCACACATTTTCTAGTTTTGATCTCTCTCTCTCTCTCTCTCTCTCTCTCTCTCTCTCTCTCTCTCTCTCTCTCTCTCTCTCTCTCTCTCTCTCTCTCTCTCTTTCTCTCTCTCTCTCTCTCTGGAAAGTAATTTATTGACCTGTGGGTTATTTGCGTTTGTATACACATTGGTGATTCGTAAACTATGTTGAAAGAGATTGTCAAACAATATTATATGGGGTGTCTTAAAAAAAAATGTATATCAACAAAATCTGTCATTATTATCAGGCACACGGTTTTAACAAAGCTATGTCACGGAATGCAACATAAGTGGCCTAAAAAGTCGTGTTTTTGTGTGTGCAGGATATTCGCTAGGACAGGACCTCAAGCTGAACCAGCACAACAGCGATGCATTCTTCCATGGCTTCCACAAAAGTCTTTCACCTATAGCGGGCATTGCATACAGATAAATTCTTTAGACCAATTATACCTCTGTTCCCATGTTAAACATGGAATAATTCTGGACAAATGCGAGGACGTTAGCTTTTTTTTATTTTATTTTTTTTATCATTTTACTTATCATTAAAACTTGTTTAGATTTCGATTCGTAAACCATTTACAGTAATCCTTTGTTTTTTAACTTTGTTCATCTTACCACAGTCATTTCGTTGTTTAGATTTATCATTAATTTTTTTACCATTATGCAGGAAAAATGTAGAATAAAACCAGGAGAGCTTTCGGTAGAAGATATTTCCTGTGTCAAAAGTTAATGCTTATTCTGGTTGATGGGTGCTCCAAACTAAGTTATTTTGACTGCCTTATTCGAATTCATTTCCAAGACAGGGCTGAGAAGTGGAGAAGCTTAGGAGAATATCGTAAAAATTGTCTGGGTGTTTATGCAAAACTTTCGAATATGTCAGATTTTACTTTAGAGATTTTAAATACTGTTAACTGACAGAAATGCTATAACTTCTACACCAATTGACTGGATAACTTCATATTCAGCATACTTAAACTTGATTTTATGCATGTGCAGTTCACAAAGTGGCAAATTTTTAGGTTGAATTATCTAACTTTTGCATCACCAATGACACCAACGCTTTCGTGTCTGAGGATTGCCCTGAACCTAGCTGTAACTGCATGCTTTCTTCAGGTCATCGATAGCCTGGGGGTTGAAGGGGATGTTTTTACATACTCAGACAATCAAAATAATCAAAAAGGTAAAAGCCTGAAGGGTTTAAATTAGGTAAAAATGGCTACCGCTCAATGTCAAAACTCGTTCTGTTTAGTCGACCCCCGAATTTGGAGAAAAAAATTAAAATTGCACAAAAGTCAGACCATTCAATTTACAAAATTGCCACTTACTGGAAAGGCAGAACATAAACTGAAGTTAATGCATACTATATATAAAATAATTGGTTCAACAGATGCAGAAGTAATTTGTATGGTTGTGGGTGTCCTTTTTAGGGGGGTCAACCCTGTAGAAGAGACGATTTTCTTTAATTATCAATCCGTAATATATTGTTTGTTATGCATACAAGATTAACATTGACAAATACTTCAAAACTCCTCATTGATCTTAAGAAATGTTGCGGGTTTTTTTGTTACTGACTGATTCACTTTCTATTCACTTTACTCTACATAAGTCACGACAAGAAAAGCAAGGGAGGTAATTTCTTCGGAAGAGGTAATTCTCTCCCCTCAGAACGATTGTTGTAGTTTGTTTGATTTTGTTCCCTTCTAATAAGTATTATTTAAAATAGATCTTTACATCTTGATGTGAAAGGCGCAGTACTCCCCCCAGGATGTTAAATTCTAGGTTGTGTCCATGTAAAATCCTGATCCTAGTCAAGATCCGAGTTGGTTTTTCATGCAACTGTGCCTCTTTATGCCACTCAATTAGACATACTTTGCAATCCATAATTGCACGAAACTAAGTACAGGAAATAGGTTGTTGTCGTGTTTTTAATATTACATAATGAAATAAAAAATGTCACAACTGGTTTCGTGTTGGGCTTTCTCTCTCTGTCTGAATCTCATAATTACTTACTTCTGAGGCCTGAAATGTGTTGCAGGCATTGTTCAGCTTACATTTATTGTTACAATTTTTGTGGATATGTTATTAAGTGTGTCTGTGTTTCTATCATTCGTTATCAGTGTGGTTAAAAAAAAGCACACGTCAAAGTAATTTACCCTTCATCATTATCAAAACATGCAGATAGTCAGGTAATAAATATTTGTGATACTTCAAACAAATACAATGTTTGTTTGTTGCGTTTTTTCTTTTTTTCAGAGCAAACACACATCGTATTTGTTGAACGTGTATATTCTGCACTTTCTAATACCCTGCATGGATCTCCAAATCAAGAATAATGAAAAGGCGTCTAATAGCCCTGCAGCACTCACACGAACATGATAGAAGCTTGCATGCATGCACCCAGGCTCGCTGTCTTCGGCTAAAAGAGCTTCCGTTGGATCTTCGCTCAGACAAATGTAGCTGTCTTGTCCACTTGCTCCTGTCGCATAGATCTGCAATGTGCAACATCATCTTTGATTAATAAGTCTGAGGCACAGACAAACGCACACGCGCGCACATTTGCGAGTGAATGCACGTCAGTCTATTCAATCAAACAGTATAAAAACATACCACAGACGTGGTGGTGGGAACTGGACATTCGCCGTATAACAAAATCAAGAGATTCATTTGTGTGTGTATGTTTAATCAAAAGTTCATCTTGCGCACATTCAGTCTATATTGTAACAGGACCCATCCCGTAAAAACTTCGAACAGATCTAGTAAATTCTGAAATCATTGACAAGTTTTTTTCAATCATCTGTATCTGACCGAAGTAAAAAAATAAAAAAATCAGCCAGTACACGCATCTACCCCCTTACACGACAATACATATGTGGCGAAAAAAGGAATCGAGAGGGGGGGAACAAGGAATAAATTAGATCCAGAAATAATTCCACTTCATCATTCCAAAATTCAAGTGTGAAGTGATCAGATACTGTGGTAAAGATACGTGCTTAGTATCACAAATGAAAATACAAGCCCTAGGGATTTAAATCAAGGAAAAAATTAAAGTTAAGGAAAGATCAACAGAAATGTCGAGAACATGTAAAATATTGTACTTACAATCTGTTTCAGCATGCTCTTCGAATAATAATCTCCCAGTCAGCCTCGTGCTTACGACTTCGACAGGATGTTGCCTCTCACGCTGAGCCAGTACATTTGGAGTGAATTCAAAGGCCAGAGATGCAGTACAAGCACATTAGTTAGATCCAATTCATTTACATTGCTACCTTGCCCAATTTCACACCGGTGACACTGTGACGGTTCCCCTACGCTTTGTGTTCGGTGCCCTGACCCTTTGTGTTCGGTTCCCACTCGGTTCCCACACGCCAAAATTCGCGGACAAAACATCCATTTATGGTAGTATTACGCAATGTTGCTCTCTGAGAATGGTCTTGTTAGATCTGTGAGTGTTTACACTACATGCCTAGGTGCTGTTGGATTGAAGGTTTTTGATATTTTAGCCGTTATTAGGTAGAATGCCTTCCACTTTACTGCAAAACTGCATAATTCGTAGCATCGGCAAGAAATATCCTACCAAAAAATGCCTGCTTGGAACTGCCCGTGGTCCAGCAAAAAGTTCAACATGTCTGTAGCAGACAGCCCAAGTTTCAAGATTGTAGGGCCATCCAAACAGCCGTAATAATAAAAACAACAAAAGTAGTCAGTGAAATTGGCTGTGTTCGGTCCCCCCACACTTTTGTGACGTAGGCGTGACGGTTCCCATAATTCATTGTGTCGGTCCCCACTTTCTGTGTCGGACCCCACTTTCGACCTAATTTCTCTGTGACGGACCCCACAACCAGCCTATTTTGTGTCGGTCCCCACACCTTCTTGGATTTATGACTTGCCGGTTACTTGTATCATTGTATTCATTGAATCTAATTGTCTCGGATTTATTTTTCAGCAAAAACCGGCAAGGCAGCACCTTTTGTGATACCAAGTAAGTCAGATGACATCAGTATGTGTGTGTGTGTGTGTGTGTGTGTGTGTGTGTGTGTGTGTGTGTGTGAGAGAGAGAGAGAGAGAGACACAGAGAGAGAGAGAGAGAGAGAGTGAGAGAGAGAGAGAGAGAGAGTTGTGTTTCCGTACCCGCGACAGCGTTTTTCCAGCGGTGCGACGAAAATCAAGCACATAGAAAATGACCAGGAGTGTTTCCACACGCGCGACGCGTTAGCGGCGCGACAAGCGGCAGGCGACGCGATTTTTTTGAAAGGGTCCTGGAGCGATGTTTTCGCGTTGTCGCGCGGCAACGCGGGAGTTTACAGATTTTACCGCATGTTTAAAACGCAAGTACGGAAACACGTCACGCGTTTGCGCGCGTTTTCTTTTGTCGCTGCCGCTGTCGCGGGTACGGAAACAGAACTTACCGCGAGTACGACACTACCGCGAGTACGACACTACCGCGAGTATAACACTACCGCGTGTCACACTACCGCGAGTATAACATTACCGCGTGTCATTTTATGACTTCCATGGCTGAAGGCAAAGGTTGAAATGTTTCCTTGAAATATAAAACAAAAAGGCCTGGTCTGTTCTCTGAACACTAATTCAATGTTTGTCATGCTAACCAAGAACTCAAAACGATCAGAACACACTATCAGAATACATATATAGAATGGGTTGCTTCCAATCAAAGTTAGAACACAAACTCACAAGAAGTAAGTTTGCATGCGTTCTCTCTACGGTTATGGTACTCGCGGTTGTGGTACGCGCGGTAGTGTGACTCGCGGCAGTGTTATACTCGCGGTAGTGTCGTACTCGCGGTAGTGTGACACGCGGTAGTGTTACACGCGGTAGTGTCGTACTCGCGGTAGTGTGACACGCGGTAGTGACGCTCGCGGTAGTGTCGCATAACCGGAGTGATCTGGAAAGGTATCAATCTCTCTCTCTCACTCTCTCTCTCTCTCTCTCTCTCTCTCTCTCTCTCTCTCTCTCTCTCTCACACACACACACACACACACACACACACACACACACACACACACACATACTGTTGCCATCTGACTTACTTGGTATCACAAAAGGTGTTGCCTTGCCGGTTTTTGCTGAAAAATAACTCCGAGACAATTAGATTCAATGAATACAATGATACAAGTAACCGGCAAGTCATAAATCCAAGAAGGTGTGGGGACCGACACAAAATAGGCTGGTTGTGGGGTCCGTCACAGAGAAATTAGGTCGAAAGTGGGGTCCGACACAGAAAGTGGGGACCGACACAATGAATTATGGGAACCGTCACGCCTACGTCACAAAAGTGTGGGGGGACCGAACACAGCCAATTTCACTGACTACTTTTGTTGTTTTTATTATTACGGCTGTTTGGATGGCCCTACAATCTTGAAACTTGGGCTGTCTGCTACAGACATGTTGAACTTTTTGCTGGACCACGGACAGTTCCAAGCAGGCATTTTTTGGTAGGATATTTCTTGCCGATGCTACGAATTATGCAGTTTTGCAGTAAAGTGGAAGGCATTCTACCTAATAACGGCTAAAATATCAAAAACCTTCAATCCAACAGCACCTAGGCATGTAGTGTAAACACTCACAGATCTAACAAGACCATTCTCGGAGAGCAACATTGCGTAATACTACCATAAATGGATGTTTTGTCCGCGAATTTTGGCGTGTGGGAACCGAGTGGGAACCGAACACAAAGGGTCAGGGCACCGAACACAAAGCGTAGGGGAACCGTCACAGTGTCACCGGTGTGAATTTATGGCTATTTCTGTTGGTAACATCACACGTGTGGCAAGCAGTGCTTGTTGCCGACTCTGCTGGGACAGGCAGCAGACGATTTTATTTAGGAACCAAATTCTGATTGGTTAAAACATAAAACCGGAACTCAAAGTACCACTTGTTCTTTGGAAGTATCAAATCAAGAACAGATAAGCAGGTAAATCTGAAATGGGTTCAGCACTTTTAAAAAATCGTAGTAAATCAGAAAACACAGTAAACGTTGGAAAAATCGTCCAGTATCGCTTCTACAGGTCTATACTTGGACAAAACATAAAGCAATTCAGTAAAGCTGACACTTCAAAATGTCTGTTTAGTTACACTTTAACGACCGAGTGCTTACAACAATACAAGTTGCCAATTCCAGAGATGGGTCCAACCATGACGCAAGTCTGTTTGGAAGGAAAAACGACCGTTTGGAGTGAAATTCTATTTCCCGGCCTGATCACTGTACTTCCAGTCCAAGGGACACAACTACATGGCCGGCTGCTGATGGAGCGAGAACAGATTGCGGGACCTTAAACAAAACAAAAGTACAGACAGTTTTGTCATCTTAAGAAATCAGTCGTAATGGTCAAAGCCGGACTGCACAAAAGTACTGCCAGAGTGTGTGTGTGTGTGTGTGTGTGCTTGCATGCCTGTATGTGTGTGCAAAATAAGTGAGTCAGTGTGTGTGTGTGTGTGACAGTGGTGGAGTGAAAATCGATTCTCTTGACTATCTAACTTTCAGTCCGAGTGACAGAACTACAATTCCGACTCAGTGTTGCTGGAGCGAGTACACAGAGCTAGCTACAAAACGTGGACTTGTATAGAATGTTTTTTCAACTACAGAAATTAGACTTAGTAGACAATGTGTGAGTTTACGCATGCGCATGAGTGGGGATTTGTGTGAGAGAGAGAGAGAGAGAGAGAGAGAGAGAATTTGAATTTTTGAATTGAATTTGAATTGAAATTTATTTTACGAGGGTGACAGAATAAGCAATGCATACATGCTTCTTTTCATCCGGCCCTCGCCCATTGAGGGGTAACAAACAAGAAGAAATAAAAGATAAGTTTAACAATAGTACAAATGACATATTTACCATAATTAACATGTCAAGCAACCAATAAGACATTTTAAGATGCATTAGGATTCTTTAGCAATGCTTGAAAATCCTATATAACAGGGAAATATGTGTTTGTAAAAAAAAGAGAGAGAGAGAGAGGGGTATTACTTAGTCTCAACCTTGAAGGTCAAACAGAACTTTTGTAGATTTCTTTATAGCGAAGAACTGATGATACAGACACTTTTTTAGCTTGGTATCCTCCCCAAATAAAAGGGAAATATCGATTACCAGAAGATAGGTGATAAACTCTGGGCACTTTATTCTCTGGAACAAAGACAGTTTAATTTGACAGATAGAAAAAAAGCACGTACAAAGTGGCAAACTCACTATCCACAAACATAAAAATATCACTGCACGCAAAAAAAAAAGAATGAAAACTTCACTTCTGATCATTGATAATGATATCAGCATTGACACAAAATGTAACACAACCACACTGCTGGCCAACACAACACACATGTTACAACAGTTTTTATTGGTTTCAGTCAGTCTCCACACATGTGATTCTTCTCCAAATGAGAAAGTCTTGTTGCAGAGTGGTTTAAACAGTGGTCAATTTCTCATAAGATTTTGTCAAATATTTATAGCAGGACACAAGAGAAGATGAAATTACAGACCAACTGACCCGGACAATCACTGAGTTTATGCCAGGCATCTAATTTTGACACCCATTAAAACCCATCATCATTTAAATTACCTTACTTACAAACTGACCAATACCCACAGTTCCAACTTTCATTTCAGTTTCATCCAACCCTGATCCCTCCCCTCTCTCCAAACACACACACACACACACACACACACACTCACACACTCACACACACACACACACACACACACACACACACACACTCTAAACAGTCACAAAAAACACACAAAGCAGATGCAAAGGGAGGTAACCACACTCCAATTGAACTCTGGTATAAAAATGTCATCACCCTCCCAACTTCAACCCATCCCCAAGCAAAAAAATCCCAAATTTTGCTGAAAGAGCAGGTGCTACAACTGGGTGGACTTTGGCTTCAGTTTTGAGGTGAGAATGCTTTCCCTGCTTTTTACGTCACCCTGTTTTCTCTTCACTGCTGCTATCTTGGCTTCTTCCATTTCTTTGGTCAGCATCACAATTCGCTTCTGTCAAAACAGAAAAAAGAAATATGACAATAACCAAAAATTTTCAGTATTTTACCAGCAAAACTCTCACAATACAAGAAATACAATTTGAAAACATAACAGTTAATATTTAATTTATTCAGGGTGTTTTTTTCTGAACATATTTAACGTACGATAACCACAATGTTTTAGACTCAATTGAACTGGTTGACATAGTAGTGTGTTCGGAGTCTAAGATTTTGTACTTATGGAGAAACACCTGTTTGGAAAATGACTGTATAGAAGGCGACAAAGACACATCAAAATGGTGTAATGAAATGGAGAAGAAGAAGAAATTATTTAAAGGAAACAGATTATGTGTAATATCAACATTCACCCTTACTTTGTAGACAAACTTGTACAGATTTCATTCAATGTACATAAAACAACTCACGGGGGGAAATGAACAAAGTACATAACAAAATAAACACATTATTTAACAATGATCAAGCACATCACCAGTTATTGTACTAATATATGTTTAGAGACCTGTGAGGATGTGAAGAATTATCGGTGGGTCAACAAATAGTCCAACACACACTCAAGCATGCCAACTCACTGTCAGATTATAGTTCATTTCCTTCCTCTCAAGTTGTTGCTTGGTCAAAGGTGTTGGTCGGCCATCTGTAAAAAAGTTTCCAGTTCACTTTAAAGTTCCACGAAAATAATTACAATGGGATGTAAGGAGTCACATTCCGGTATGCTTCTAGCAAGTTTTCAACTATAATGCCGACAGGATTGAGGATATAATTAATATAGAATTATAGAAGTAGACTTTACAAAGTTCTTACATCCATAAGGCTGACATTTCTGCTAAAATTATGCAGAATTCAGCAGCCTACTTAACATTATAGTTAACTTTCAAGGCACTTTATACTTTCATTAGTTCTAACTTGTGACCAATAAACTCAACAACCAAAAAAACCAATTCCTCAGAGGCAGTCTCTCCGCACCCACATTATCCATTTAAATACACTAAAAATGTCATGGCAATTTAAAAGAAGAAGGACCGACAAGAATAAGAAAGAGAAGAAGAAAAACAAATACAAATGAACAAAAGCATTCAGATTCAAGTGGGTTTATTACAATAAACAAGGGAAAGGAATGCTTTCTATGAAGTCATGAAAATGTGCTGAGTTTAGTAAGCACTTTTTTTTTGGTCACTGTCACACACATGTATGAATGACATTTAACCCTTAGGCTGGTTGTCGCGACATATGTCGCGCTACTTTACGTATACTGTCACCTGGTTGTCACGACATATGTCGCGCTACTGGCTCAGTCTGTTTGGTCGGTTCCGATTACCTTCCATGGATGCGAAAACCTATATGACCGTTTTTTGTTCTTTTTCTCTCTGTTAATTCACCAGTGGCTATGTAACATGTGTTACAGAATTGCACCAGTGTAAGGGTTAAAGCATCAACTATTACACAGCTCACCAAGGTATGTGAAATCAGGCAGCTCCAAAAGAGGTCTGAGTCTGTTGTAGTTGTCTTCTTTTGGGAATTTCCTGCACCACAGAAATGACCCAAAGAACATGATTTCAAAACAAAAGCATACATGATTTATTGATACACAACTGCAAGGAAAGTAAAAATAGCAGATCATTTAGGCTTATCTGTTACACACAAAAAAAGCATTTTAAGTCATATATATATAGCATTCTGTTTTGCGTGCTTGTTTGTGTAAATATTCTGTGATTGCGTGCTTATCAATTGACCAATGAATTATCTTAAATAAACATTTACAACACTTCTCTTGACTCACAGTGTTTGTCAGTTTCCTGTCAAAGCGCGGTGCCTTAGTTTAACTTCATTTTAAATCATTGAGAGATGGTGTAAAACTGGCGACTAAAAACAATTAAAAAGGACGCTGGACATTTTTCAGGTCACTAGTGGAAGGTTTTACCGGTACTACTTTTCTTCGAAAACCTCGGAAAAAAACCCAAAACCTCTGAAAAAACCCAAAACCTCAGAAAATCTTAATAGAAATTGGACAAATTCATCCTTAGATCGTGTTTTGTTGACATGCTTGATTGAAATCATAACTTAAATCTGCAACTTTCACCGTTCATGGCTTTGTTTTCATGTTCGTGTGAGGATTTACGAAGGAGCGGAAGTGATTGAAGGAAGTAAACTCTAAGGCACAAAAACACTGAAAACAGACGATGTGAGCGTATTGTTGTTTTCATTTATGATTTGAACATGGTTTTCAACAGAAAAAAGATAATCTTTTGTTTCATCACTGATGAAAGTTATCCATTTACATGCGCGAGCGTGTATGTATCCATGTGTGAATGACGTCATCAATACTTGTGTGCTTTATGATAACAAGAGTTACCTCCCTTGCATTGAAATTGTTACATCGACTTCATCAAACATCCGGCTCTTAACACAAAAATAAGGGTGCATGTAGCATGAATCAGGCATGACTTCTCACAGGCATGTCCAATACTTCACTTTGAAGATAGATTTAGTTAGTTTAGAGGGGGTTTACAGGTGTTTTCGAAGAAAATAAATACCCGGTTTTACTGTATTTTCTAACCGAGTTGCACCAATGTAGAACTCTTCGATCATTAGACAACATCAAAATACTAATTACATTGGTACCTGCGAAGTGTTTAGGTTAAACAAACAAAAAACACAAAAACACACACACACACAGACAGACACACACACAC
This sequence comes from Littorina saxatilis, assembly GCF_037325665.1. Lineage (NCBI taxonomy): Eukaryota > Metazoa > Mollusca > Gastropoda > Littorinimorpha > Littorinidae > Littorina > Littorina saxatilis. The sequence continues at coordinate 12,283,116 of NC_090245.1, forward strand.
AGTGAGGCTGATGGGGTCTATGTCGACCAAAAGAGTGGGATTCCCTGTAGGCGGACTTCCTGTAGGGGGATTCCCTGTATACAGGGAATCCCACAAGTGGGAGTTCCTGTAGAGAAGAAGGATACCGCTCGATCTCGTGCCAAGCGCGTGACTGCCGTAAACCGATTTGAGTTACCTTAGCATTACTTCCCCTTCCACACTATGGCCGTTCCACAGAAAATCTGTTAGAAAACGCAGCTAAAATTACTCGTAATAACGACATACTGCACACGAATTCAAGAATTATAACAGATTTTCTGTTTTCTATCCTTTTTGGTATATTTCTTAAAAAGTTCGAGTATGGTTTGCAATTTTGACTGAAGAAAAGTTTAAATCGATAACTAAATGACAGAAAACGCAGCTAAAATTACTCGTAATAACAACATACTGCACACGAATTCAAGAATTCTGTCATTTAGTTATCGATTTAAACTTTTCTTCAGTCAAAATTGCAAACCATACTCGAACTTTTTAAGAAATATATACAGGGTGACACGAAAAAAACAGATCCCACCAAAAGTTTAATATTTTCTGAAATAATCAGCCGATTCTTTTATTTTTTCAGGTGAGCCAAGCTGAAATGATGTTCTAACAGCCCACCAAGTTTGAGCTTCAAGATGTCATGGACAACGGAGCATAAGACATTTATAGTCGAGGCCTATTTTCGCCGGCGAACAGATTTGCTCGGGCTGCGCACAACAGACTCTCTGACTGAATCAATATTCCTCGGTGTCCTTGCTGATTTAGGGATAAGTTCAGAGACCATGGGACTGTCAATAACCTCAATAGTAAAAACCCTAACAGGGGATCCCACTCTGGTCGACCTAAATCAGCAAGGACACCGAGGAATATTGATTCAGTCAGAGAGTCTGTTGTGCGCAGCCCGAGCAAATCTGTTCGCCGGCGAAAATAGGCCTCGACTATAAATGTCTTATGCTCCGTTGTCCATGACATCTTGAAGCTCAAACTTGGTGGGCTGTTAGAACATCATTTCAGCTTGGCTCACCTGAAAAAATAAAAGAATCGGCTGATTATTTCAGAAAATATTAAACTTTTGGTGGGATCTGTTTTTTTCGTGTCACCCTGTATATACCAAAAAGGATAGAAAAACATCAAATTCTACCGATGTCGCTAAGCATCACGTGACTTTCAGCAAGATCGGCGAAACGCTTACAGGAACTCCCACCTGTAGGATTTCCCCTACAGGATGTCCCCCTACAGGAAATCCCACTCTTTTTGTCGACATAGACCCATCAGCCACAGTGAGGGGTGGGGGTGTGGAGTAAGATTTGACATACTCTAAGCCCCATTTTCTCAGCACTGGTTCCTTTGTTCTTTTGCCGCAAAGTTCATGGGTAGTGCTAACTGCTCTGCTGATTGTTTTCACTGGCAAACCTGAAACTGAAAATTCACAAAACATAGCTGCAGGTATAGTACGTATAGTAGACAGCAGGAACTGGTACTACTACTACTCTAGTGAAACAGAACGTACATGACGGAATCACACACACACACACACATGTATACACAGTCACACACACACGCACACACATATACACACACACACACACACACACACACACACACACACACACACACACTAACGCATGCTATTCAAAAGTAACGCATGCATTTCTAAACTGAGACTGAAGTATTCACCTCTGAGAAGTTGAGCAGAACACCTTGAACACGCCATGTTGTCTCTGGATATATAGTCTAACAACCGGAGCGAAACAAAATAGCCTGCTTTGGGAGTCCATGCACACAGAAAAACGGGTAAATGAATAACACTTGGAAAGAAAAACAAAAATATTTGTTAAACGCATCTACTCACATTGCGCAACTCATGACCATGAGAACTCAGTCTGAAAGTAAAACGTTGATATCAGTGTGTTCCTGTAAAAAGACGAAACAAAAAACGTAAAGCCAAACGTGAAAGGCGTTCATTGATATGACCAACCTTAAATGGGATAAACTGACTTTTATATACAAAATTCGTATACCGTAAGCCAACATGACACACTCATATAATACATTTCTGTATTTTATTTAGAGTTTAGATACATCAAATGGATTATGACAATTCACACAATGATACCTCCCTAGCAGACGAATTTTGTAAGCAACAACACTGGAAGGCGCGTCCGTAAACTCTTTCAATCACAGGTAATTAAAATCTGTATTTTTGAATGCGCATTATGCAGCAGGTTAAAGCTTCATTGAAGATCATCACATCAGTTACTCTGGCAGCCAGTTGTATCGTTAGCAAGCATAACAGACAGACATTTCAATCTGAAGCACTGCTAGGCTGACTCACACGTGTGTTATCGCTGCAACCTTGATGATCAAACATTACCTTAAAAGGGAATATACAGGTCTGCAACAAAATCTCATTGCTGAATGAGGTCATATATATAGTTTTTAGCATGGTGCTTTGGCATTACAAGTTGAAGCAACTCGGGTGAAACCGCCCATCAGTCTTGCTCAAGTTCAACTGGTGTACATGCATGCATGGGGCAAGAAAGTTATCACAGTCAGTGTACAAGCGGAGTGATGGTAAAATCGTTCAACTCCTGAGTAGTGAGTGGACTTCATTGTGCACATGGGTGAATTTTCTTCTTTTGCATTCTTGATTTTGAATACATATGAAAACAGGAAAATTGTTTTTGTGTGCGTGTGCTTTTGCTTTTTTTGTGTGTGTTTGTTGTTGTTGTTGTTGTTGTTGTATATGTCTATATATCATTATATGGCACATATAATGCAGAGCAACAGCAGACCTGCAATAGGCAGTCAGGTAACTTAGTTGTTTCACTCAATCGATCACTGAGTTTACTTCACATGTTGTGATAATATCTAATTTCTCCGTTTTGAATGGTTTCAACAAGAATATATAAGAGCATATAACAATTACAGAAACTCTGGAGAAAAACAGATGGAAGTGAGAATAAATACAAATAAAAAGGCAAGTTAAAAAGCCAGTAGGGAGGCAAATAACTTAACCCTTACACTGGTGCAATTCTGTAACACATGTTACACAGCCACTGGTGAATTAACAGAGAGAAAAATAAAGAAAAACGGTCATATAGGTTTTCGCATCCATGGGAGGTAATTGGAACCGACCAAACAGACTGAAACAGTAGCGCAACATATGTCGTGACAACCAGGTGACAGTATCCGTAAAGTAGCGCGACACATGCCGCGACGACCAGCCTAAGGGTTAATAAGTAAAATAATAACCAAGAGGACCATTTTATGCATGTCTTTTGCTTTTCTTTATCTGTACTGTAGATGACACAATGGCTTCAGAGGCAAAACCCTGGGAGGTTCTGCCAGAGCACATTCTGGTCACTGTGTTTTCCTACCTGACCCCCCTGGATCGACTACAGGCAGCGCTCACCTGCAAAACCTGGAGCACCTGTCTGCAGCATCCTCGCCTGTGGCGCCGTTTTGTCTGCAAGTTTCTGCTTCCTGTGCATGGAAAGGTTGGTAAATGTGGAGAGAGAGTTCTAGATCTTATGCTCGTAATACTGTAATAGTGGCTGTGTTTGTAGGTGACTCATATGAGACACACATGCATGCTTGTAAAGCTCATCGTTTGTGTCTCTGCAGAGAGATCAGCAGGTTATATATATATACATGTATATCTAAAATCGATTATTCCTAGATCCTCTTTGTGATTTGGGGCACCACTGGAATATTCAAATAAATAAAATAACATAAATCAGTATCGTAAATTACTAGTTAAGTTATTTCTTGCCTAATCATTTGCAGGAGAAACTCACATGAGAGAGCGCCAGCGCGCGTTTAGTCACGGGATAATCAGTGTGGTAACGCATACATGTGTGACAATTAGAGCTCGTGTGTTTTTGGTCCTTTTCACGGTTATAAACCCTTTCTCAGTTAATAGACAAAAGTTCAACAGAAAATGTCCTGTATTAAGAGGTGTCCTTTCATTTGAGGGGCCCGGTAGCTCAGTTGGTAGAGCACTGGACTTGTGATCGGAAGGTCGCAGGTTCGAATTCGGGCCGGGACGGACACGTGTCAACTTTATGTGTAGACCTAGAGATGGAAGCCAGGTCCCACCCCCGTGTCACCACAATGGCACGTAAAAGATCTGGGTCATTCTGCCATAAGTGCAGGTGGTTGAATACACCTAAACACGCAAACACCTGGGTAGCGCGACTCCGTTGCTGCGCTAGCTTTCCACTGGGAGGAAGCGACCCGAATTTCCCAGCGATGGGACAATAAAGTAATGAAAATGAAAAAAATGAAAAAAATGAAACATGCATGTACTTTTCTGCTTATGTTGTTTGTGTCCCAGTGTATGTTTGGTTACTGGATGCTAATGGAATTTTAATTGTCTCAAGGTGCTGGTGCCAGTGGAAGAACATGTTCATCGTATAAAGGCTTTGGTGATTGAAGTTAACCAAAGAGACAAAGAAAATTGCAAGAATGCTTGCGAAGTAAGTAAATCTTTTCGTGTGCAATCCTTTGCCCTTTACTTTGTGTGTGAATATCAACAATATAGTCTTCTTGCCAAAGATGACATTACATGCACTGTCAATAAAACTACTTCTCTGCCGATGGAGAGTAGTTGGAGTGAAAGTTGGACAGTGACAGAAACTGAGGAAGGTCTGTGAGGGGACGGAGGTGGGTAGCTAGATGGGGGGGGGGGGGGGGGGGGGGGGTGTTGCTTGGGGGTATGAGAGAGGTAGTGCGAATTATGCTGAGAGAAAATGAGAGAAGGTTGCCGCCAGTGTAAGCTACAATAGATGAATTCCAAAAATAACTCTGTCAGGTTTTTATGGGTTGTGAAAGAGTGAATGCCCTTGCCTTTTACTCTGACAAACATGGGAGGGGCCAATCACTAGCGAGGGGACACAGGAATAGAAGCGTGTGTAAAGTTATTTGTCAGAGCAAAAACAAAAGTATTCACTATTTCACAATACACATACAAACCTGGAGGAGTTATTTCCAAAAATCTTCTATACTTTCAGCGTTGTAGTGCTTATACGGAGCGACACCCCAATGTCTTTTCATTCTTACTCCTGCTGAAACTGAACTTTATGATTTTGTTGATGGATATGATTTCAGGCACTAAACATCCTTGCCAAGAACAAAGAACGCATGCTGTGCTCCTTGACCGTGAATTTTGTGGGTGAGAATCCTCTGTTCTACGCAGGCCAGGAATTCATTGCGGAACTCAAACTTCTCTTTGGCACATTTGGGGATGAACCTGAGCCGTTCAGCCAGTTGACCCATGTGGATTTAAGTGGTCTGGACATTGCTTTAGACGACTCTTTGTTAGACATTTTGTCAGACAACCACCCAGGGCTGGAGTACCTGAACATTCAGAACAAGAGTCTTATTTGCAAGGTATCACCAAGCGGCCTTCTTCAGCTGGTATCAAAATGTAAAAGATTGAAAGGTCTATGTGTTTTCCAGCTGAGTTTGACAAACGATGTTTTGACCGAGATTGCTGATCAGGAGGCACCATGTCTGCAGTATTTGTCTATTCTGTATCGACGGGAGGCGAAATACACAACAGATCTTCATTCATCTGAAGCTTGGTCTCGGCTGGTGAAGAAAATCCCCACTCTTCGGGTATCGCTTGGTTTTGACCACACTTGCCCACTCGACCGAATCTGTGAAGCAATGAAGCCTGAAATACCTGTTACCGAGTTGCGCCTGGAAACTTTCACACGCGTTTTTGATGAAGTGAACCTTGCCACAAACTGTTACCACAAGACACTGGAGAAAATGGTGCTACAGACTGGAAACTCTGAAGAGCTGGAACAAGCTCTGCTGCACATGGCCGAGAATTGTGAGCGACTTAACTCCTTATTTGTGTACTGTGTGTTGAGTGAGAGTGTCATCAGTCAAATCCTGGAGCTTCGCCCACAGATCAGGACTTCTGGAGCCTACATTCTCAAGTCGAGGATGCAGGAGTGGCCTTGGGTGGTAGGGGCGGAGACTGTTGAAGAAGCAGAAGACAGACTCGACGGTCGCAAATAGTGTGTGGCTATAGTGTGTCATTTTGAGGAAACAATATAAGATGTTTGGTGGCTTGTTGACTGACCAGCTTTTTCGTTGGTCCGAGGGGAGCATATCGAAAGATTAATTAAAAGGTGATATGCTCCCCAAGGACCAACAAAAAATGCTGGTATGACAACAAGTCACCAAACATCTTTTTTGTCATCATTTTGGAAGAGCAAAAGTATGCACAATAATTGATGAGGATCCCTTTTCTGAAAGCAGTTTTTAGAATGCTTGTGTGTGACATCAAATGTAACCTGTTCGCAGCTTTTCTTCCTGTCTAAATATGTACAGAGCTGCCATCATATTTGCGAGTACAGTTAGTTTTTGGTATGTGCCTTTTCTTTTAAGTGATTGAAGACTTTCTGTTGTGCATTTTGCGATTACAGAGATAAGTTACAAATTGACCATGAGTCGCCGCGGTAATTATCAACATTGATTGGGTCTTTGAGAGTGAATATGCTTTAAATCGCTGTCCTCAAAAACACGTACCCAAAGCCGCAATGGTTCCACACATCAAATAAATAGCCTGGTTGGCTTTTTCTTTAACAATCCATGTTTCACCTGAAACTTCAACCCACTCACCACCTCCATTTGTCACATATGAACAGTGGTTTTTTGTTAACCAGCTGGTTATGAATGAAAACTCTGAAAATGATGACAAGCTTGAGGGTTTGATATGCTGATGTTAAAGTCTGAGGATATATTGATGTCATGTTAAAAAGATTGTTAAAGAAAAGAGACTTTTTTATTTTTCAAGGATAATGGTACATGTACTTTTTGTTGTTTATTGTTTTAGGTTCATATAAGTGATATTTTAAGTACATGTACTTATAGAAGGTCGGAGACTAGTTTCGGTCAGTTCTGATGGGCTCTCACATTTCAGTGTTTATGGCTCACAGCTAGAATTTTCGAGGAAACGATGAGGATAATGAGGAAACGAATTAGTATTGAACCCAGGTAATATTGTGTTTGCAGACTGCTTACAAAAACACAATGTTTTTCAGATTGTTTGAAAATCAGATTTTTTTAATTTTTTTTATTGAAGAATGTGAAACAAATAAGGCAGAGCATTATTAAAAGATCTGATAAAGAAAGGTAAGTAAGCACTCTAAATGCATGCAAGATCTGTAATAAAGACAGTGAGAGTTATGTGGAACCAGTGACCTGGCACCTGAGAGAATAACAAGCATTGAAAGTCGCTTTCCAGGAGACCGATTCAGCATAACTCGATTCAGCATAACTCGCACTGTCTCTATCGCACATGTCGTATACATTTAGAGAGCTTACTTCCCTTTCTTTATCAGATTTTATGAAGAAGACAGACATGGATATAGCTATATCAGACTTTATTTTCAATGCTCACATTCTACTGGGAATAAAATAATGTTTAAAAAAATAAAATGTATTATTGTTTATGCATTTTTTTATTTTTTTATTTTATTTTTTTTACATTTAGTCAAATTTTGACTAAATGTTTTAACATAGAGGGGGAATCGAGACGAGGGTCGTGGTGTATGTGTGTGTGTGTGTCTGTGTCTGTGCGTGTGTAGAGCGATTCAGAGTAAACTACCGGACCGATCTTTATGAAATTTTACATGAGAGTTCCTGGGTATGATATCCCCAGACGTATTTTTCATTTTTTGGATAAATGTCTTTGATGACATCAGTTTCACTCCGATTTGCACAAGCGGCGGACTACGGTCATTGTGAAAAAATGCAGTGCGTTTAGTTTCATTCTGTGAGTTCCACAGCTTGACTAAATGTAGTAATTTTGCCTTACACGACTTGTTCCTTTTCTTTTTAATGAGAACCAGGTTTCTTACTTATGAAGAAGCACCTGTTTCGATAATGTCTAGCACAGGCACTGTGAAGAAGGTGACAAAGACACAGCATTGATCAAAATTGAGTAACAATTTTTGGACTTCTCACTGAAGCTGAGATTAGATCAAAAACAAGTCGCGTAAGGCGAAATTACTACATTTAGTCAAGCTGTGGAACTCACAGAATGAAACTGAACGCACTGCATTTTTTCACAATGACCGTAGTCCACCGCTAGTGCAAAAGGCAGTGAAAGTGATGAGCCTGTTTAGCGCGGTAGCAGTTGCGCTGTGCTGCATAGCACGCTTTACTGTACCTCTCTTCGTTTTAACTTTCTGAGCCTGTTTTTAATCCAAACATATCATATCTATATATTTTTGGAATCAGGAACCGACAAGGAATAAGATGAAATTGTTTTTAAATCGATTTCGGAAATTTAATTTTGATCATAATTTTAATCTTTTTAATTTTCAGAGCTTGTTTTTAATCCAAATATAACATATTTATATGTTTTTGGAATCAGGAAATGATGTAAAATAAGATGAGCGTAAATTTGGATCGTTTTATAAAAAATAATTTTAATTACATTAATTTTCAGATTTTTAATGACCAAAGTCATTAATTAATTGTTAAGCCTCCATGCTGAAATGCAATGCCGAAGTCCGGCCTTCGTCGAAGATTACTTGGCCAAAATTTCAAACAATTTGATTGAAAAATGAAGGTGTGACAGTGCCGCCTCAACTTTTACAAAAAGCCGGATATGACGTCATCAAAGACATTTATCGAAAAAATGAAAAATACGTCTGGGGATCTCATACCCAGGAACTCTCATGTAAAATTTCATAAAGATCGGTCCAGTAGTTTACTCTGAATCGCTCTACACACACACACGCACAGACACACACACACACACACACACACACACCACGACCCTCATCTCGATTCCCCCTCTATGTTAAAACATTTAGTCAAAACTTGACTAAATGTAAAAAGTATGTGTAATGTCAACATTCTCCCTAATTTTGTTGACAAACTTTTACAGCTTTTATTCAATGAACACACACTCAAGCATGCCAACTCACAGTAAGTTTATAGTTAATTTTCTTTCTCTCAAGTTGCTGCTTGGTCAAATGTGTTGGTCGGCCATCTGTAAAAGTGTTTCCAGTACACTTTAAAGTTCTACCAAAAGAATTACAGTTGGATGTAATTCCAGTTTGCACACCTTCCACTGCAATGCCGACAAGGGTAACGGATGTAATTTTAACATGATACAATATTATAGAAGTAGATAATTCACAAAAGTGCTGGCATCCATACGGCTACAAACAAGTTCCAACATAAGGCTGACATTTCTGCCAAATAATGCAGAAATCCAGCAGCCTACTATAGCTGTCACAGACCCAAATACAATTTGGAATACAATGAGCGAGGGGACGTAAAAAGGCTGCGAAGCCTATACTCATTGTCCCTATACTACCTATGCATGTATACCTACACCGATAGTTAACTTTCAGGGCACTTGGTAAGTAGGCCGGTATAATCAATTGTTTTTTCAAATTCTTCATACAATGATTTTTTTTTATCTGCACTCTTCTTCTTCTTCTTCTTCTGCGTTCAATATTTATGGTCGTCATATCGTCAGGTCGGTGGCTGACACTCTAAAACAATGATTTTGAAATTGAAATTGATTCAAATAAAGAGAAGTGTAGTTTTTTTTTATTTATAATGTTGAAAATTGTTGCAAGTCTTTGAAACAGACTATAGTTTTTGAAAAAAGACTTAAGTGTATTTCTAGAGTTATGAACAATTTTGTATGATGCTAGATAGGGTTTTCCCGAATTTACGTATGAAAGAACCCATTAAATTTGTCATTATCTGCTACAATTGGCCTATATGAGCCAATGTCAAAAGGTGCTGTGGGTACGCTAGGTATTTTATAAGTTCTGTAACTATTTACTGAATGTACACTCAGATGGAACTTTTGGTTTTTCTGAGAGATTAATGAATAAAGATGATCGCAGAGAAAAACCAAAGACTAACTATAAACAGTTAAAATTCTGCTCCTCATTCATTACGCAAATTAGTGCTTTTTAGGGACGTATTTTGACAAGGTGTTTGAGTACTCTCGATAGGTTTAGAAAAAATGCTAATAAGCTTTTTTTCTGGGCAGTTGGATTTAAACCAAATGATTGCATGAACCCCAATACATAGTTCTGTGTGTTTTTCTTCCCATTTGTCCGTTTTTTAAAGAAATTATTAAAGTTTGAAAATTGCGTGTCTAGCGTGACTCTTTGCGTCACAAAAACTCAAACTTTAAAAAAGCTTCCAAAAAATGTTGTTGTTCAACTAGATACACAAAAGAACCAGTTTTGAACAAAAACTGTCGGTAAAAAGGAAAAACAATGAAAATAACCACTATATTTTGAAGTTTGGTACCATTTCTGGCTAATTTAAGCTTTGTCGTCACAATGTCACACTAGACACTTTTTTAGCAAATTTCCTTTTTTTTCCACAAAATTTTTAATTTCTTTCTTTTTTTTGGCTAGCAGTCAGAAGCAAATCAAATGACTGCTTCATAATCACAGTTTTTGAAAAGAAGAAATAAAAAGGAATTGTCATTATTGTGTGACAGAACAATTTGTCGTCACAGGTCACACTAGACACACGACGTCATTTGTCCATCCAAACAAAATTTATGTAATTAAAACCACTGTTTTAGAAGATTGATTACGTGCTTTAATTATCGACAAATGCTTGTTCTTCATCACTCTCTTGAGATGACCAGGAAGAAATAATAATGGGCCAGAATTCCCAATCATCTAGGCCGTTTTCTGAACTTCGCGCACGGCGCGCTAGTGTTAAGACCGCGGCCCAAAAAACACAGTCCGGTGCCCAGCGATGCTCGGAATACAAGAAAAGGATGAAAAAAACCCGACCAGGAGTATGCTGCCTACCTGGATAGACAGAACGTATTGAGCAAGGCTTGGAGGGAACACCGGACCGACGAGCGGAGAGCATAATGGATCGCGAGAAAGCAAGACATCGTAAACAGTTGAGCAGGTAATTTACAAATCTGTAGAATCTTCTGTCAAGTCTCCATCTAATCCAGAGTCGAATTAAAAATTGAGTATGCGAATTTGATTACCTTTCAGTGTACAGACTGTAACGAGGACACTCACACACACACACACACACACACACGCACGCACGCACGCACGCACGCACGCACGCACGCACGCACCCATGCACACACGCATGCAAGCACTCACACACACAAGCAAGCACGCACACACACGCACGCACCGATGCACGCATGCATTCAAGCGCGCAAAATGTGTCAGATTTTGGTAGGTTTAGGAATGTGTTTATGTAAAATTCTTTTTAAAGAAATAAACCGGGAAAAAAAACTACCCAATGTTTTGCGCTAAAACCCGTCTCCGGGTTAATGATTTTCAGTTTAAACCGTTTGCTGCAGACCTGCCGTTTCACACCGAGATTATCATTGCATGGACAATTAAAGAACTACAAATATGAGGATACCGATACTCAACATTACAACTCATAATGTGCGGTGTGTGTGTGTATGTGTGTGTGTGTGTGTGTGTGTGTGTGTGTGTGTGTGTGTGTGTGTCCCAGGGCTCGCGCGAAGAAAGAAAAAAAGAAAAACAGCTCTCCGCTAACTGCAGCAAAAAGGAAGAAAACGGCTATTAAAAACATAATTCGTAAAGCGGAGACACCTGCAGACAGGCAGAAGAAGAAAACCAAAGAAAATGCTAAGTTTCGGCAGTGCAAAAGAAGATCTTCCATGACAGATAAACAGAAGAGGGAATTGAACAAAATAAGAATGGACAGATACCACAGAAAACAAGAAAAAGACAATCTGACGAATCTCGCAAGACCAGTGAGCTTTTTGAAGTCAGTAAAAATGGCATTTAATGCCATTTCCAGGAAGCGGGACAAAGAGTCTCTTCAGAAACAAAATTTCATTAAAACGTTACTCAAGCGACAAGCAGTACATCAAGACAGTTGTAGAACTCTCAAGCAACTGTACGTGCGTAAACGTCCGACAGACACAAAAGTGGAGAAATTCTACGACAGGGAATCAATCGATGTGCCTGGAAAGCGTACAGTGTCAAAAGTGTCAATGATCCAGAAGAAAGTTCTGACCAAGAAAGTGGAGGACTTGTTTGAAATATTCAAATCTGAAAATCCGTTGTACAAAATATCTCTGACCCCTTTTGCACGGAGGCGCCCAAAACACATCCTGCTGTCTACCAATCGGACTTTTCTGCAGTGCCTCTGTGAGACATGCACCAACACAATGTTGAAAGTTGACAAGCTAAACCAGCACTAGTACTTGTCTGCGATAACTTATTTAATCCGCTTTTATGGAATAACCAATATTTTGTTTATGATGGAAATGTACTGTATTTTGAAGATTGGACAAGAAAGGGTCTTGTTAGCGTATATGATGTTTTACATAGAAAAGAGTTTGTTTCCTATCAGTTCATTTGTGATGTTTTATGAAAATCCCCACAGAGAATTTTGAAATATAACATGGTTCGTGCTGTTGTTGTAAATGTTATTAATAAGATGATGCACGGAAAGGAAGAAATTGATTTGATGGATATCCCCTCTTATCGTGGTAAGAAAGTACACAACGCACAACAGTTTAGAAAATAATTAGTAAGCATGAAACTTGTTGAACCGTGTGCAATTGGATTTTGGAGGAGGAAATTTAATTATGAAATTGACAAGAAAGATTGGCTGATGAGTTTTGAATCGGTTAAAGAGACAAGGCTACGAGTATTACAATGGAAATTACTTCACAATATTTACCCAACAAATATTATGTTATGTAAAATGAAAGTTGTGGAAGACAATATTTGTTCACACTGTAGTAATAGCATTGACTATATAGAACACTTTTTTTCTTTGGCCCAGTGGTACTTGAGTTTTGGAAATAAATTGAATTGTATATTTGGGTACAGTTGGATAAACAGATAAAGTTAACTGTGCATGAAATCATGTTTGGAGTTAAAAATCGAAAAATGCATGCAGCTCTGTTGAAAGAATTAAACTGTATAATTTTGGTTGCTAAAATGTGCACAAGTATTTATGAGAAAACCAAGGCTTCAATGCCTCTTTTTATATTTAGTCAAGTTATGACTAAATGTTTTAACATCGAGGGGGGAATCGAGACGAGGGTCGTGGTGTATGTGCGTGTGTGTGTGTGTGTGTACACGTGTGTGTAGAGCGATTCAGACTAAACTACTGGACCGATCTTTATGAAATTTGACATGAGAGTTCCTGGGTATGATATCCCCATACGTTTTTTTCATTTTTTTGATAAATGTCTTTGATGACGTCATATCCGGCTTTTCGTGAAAGTTGAGGCGGCATTGTCACGCCCTCATTTTTCAACCAAATTGGTTGAAATTTTGGTCAAGTAATCTTCGACGAAGCCCGGACTTCGGTATTGCATTTCAGCTTGGTGGCTTAAAAATTAATTAATGACTTTGGTCATTAAAAATCTGAAAATTGTAAAAAAAAATAAACATTTATAAAACGATCCAAATTTACGTTTATCTTATTCTCCATCATTTGCTGATTCCAAAAACATATAAATATGTTATATTTGGATTAAAAACAAGCTCTGAAAATTAAATATATAAAAATTATTATCAAAATTAAATTGTCCAAATCAATTTAAAAACACTTTCATCTTATTCCTTGTCGGTTCCTGATTCCAAAAACATATAGATATGATATGTTTGGATTAAAAACACGCTCAGAAAGTTAAAACAAATAGAGGTACAGAAAAGCGTGCTATCCTTCTTAGCGCAACTACTACCCCGCTCTTCTTGTCAATTTCACTGCCTTTGCCATGAGCGGTGGACTGACGATGCTACGAGTATACGGTCTTGCTGAAAAATAGCATTGCGTTCAATTTCATTCTGTGAGTTCGACAGCTACTTGACTAAATGTTGTATTTTCGCCTTTACGCGACTTGTTGTTATCTTCAAAAGGCAACTGCAGATCAGAAATATTTATTTTTGATTAAAAAGTTCCAAGACAAATATTTAGTAACTTTTTTTAAATAAAAACAATTGTAAATGTTACCTCCACCATCATTACCCCCCTGACCCCCCCCCCCCTTTTTCACTCTCTCTCTCTTTCCCTCTCTCTCTCTCTCTCTCTCTCCTCTCTCTCTCTCTCTGTCTCTCTAAAGATGTCTTTATAATGAATTGTCAGAATGTATTCCAAATGAGTGTGGTCAATTATGTATCTATACATCCGTAGATGCCTTTCATTTGTTTCATGAATTTTAATACTATAGACTTTTTGAGTGGTAAATGTTGAAGGATGAAAGAAAATATATTGTGAGTGGACGGATGCATGTTATTCATTAAAAGCCCCACAATGATGTGCTTGGCAACAAATAAAACAAGTCGCGTAAGGCGAAAATACAATATTTAGTCAAGTAGCTGCCATTTTTCAGCAAGAGCGTATACTCGTAGCATCGTCAGTCCACCGCTAATGGCAAAGGCAGTGAAATTGACAAGAAGAGCGGGGTAGTAGTTGCACTAAGAAGGATAGGACGCTTTTCTGTATGTCTATTTGTTTTAATTTTCAGAGCTTGTTGTTAATCCAAATATAATATATTTATATGTTTTTGAAATCAGGAACCGACAAGGAATAAGATGAAAGTGTTTTTAAATTGATTTGGACAATTTAATTTTGATAATAATTTTTATATATTTAATTTTCAGAGCTTGTTTTTAATCTGAATATAACATATTTATATGTTTTTGGAATCAGCAAATGATGGAGAATAAGATAAACGTAAATTTGGATCGTTTTATAAATGTTTATTTTTTTTTACAATTTTCAGATTTTTAATGACCAAAGTCATTAATTAATTTTTAAGCCACCAAGCTGAAATGCAATACCGAAGTCCGGGCTTCGTCGAAGATTACTTGACCAAAATTTCAACCAATTTGGTTGAAATATGAGGGCGTGACAGTGCTGCCTCAACTTTCACGAAAAGCCGGATATGACGTCATCAAAGACATTTATCAAACAAATGAAAAAAACGTATGGGGATTTCAAAACTTGACTAAATGTAAAAAAGAAATAAAAAAAAAGACTCCAACATTACAAACCTTAAAGGCACAGTAAGCCTCCCGTAAACCATCACAGATACTGTCAGGCTTTTACACACAGTACAAACACCCTTCCATGTGAACGCTCACTAAACGGGAACATCCCTGGTGCCCTACGTAAAGAGCGAGCAATTTTTACAGAATTAATTTTGCGGATTGTCTCAGAGACAATCGGACCGTGGTGCGTTTTGGCGCTAGACCTAACATTTAAAATCTAAATAATAAATTGACAGCTTGTTACACAAACATTCTTAAATCATAAAAGAATTCTTTTTTCATCAAGACAAGATCAGTACAATTCGAAGTTTTTAAAGTTTGAAAAAAAAAAGCCCGGAAGCAGGGTCACGCAAGGTCGTGGTTCTCGTAGCAGACGACGGTTTATGCCTATCGCCGATTCCTCTAAACAGTCAAAAGCCATCGCTAGAGTTCTTGTGAACCACAGCCGTTTGTTTCGTGCATAGTCAGATAAGCTCACATCGAGTCGCATTCAAATTACTAACTGACGACTACATTGTGAAAAAGGGAAACTGGATCACACGGTTCACGATGGCTCAAACCACGCAAAAATAAATTCTTTGAAAATTGCTCGCTCTTTACGGAGGGCACCTAGGATGTTCTCAAGCGGTGAGTGTTTAAATGAAAGGGTGTTTGTACTGTGTGTAAAAGCCCGACAGTATCTGTGATGGTTTACGGGAGGCTTACTGTGTCTTTAACATTTGACCAGAGTCAACTAGTCTTTCGTCATGTCAGGGCGTTTTCTTGTCCTGGGAATATATTTCATGACCCCACTGTGACCTTGAAATGTGACGCAGGTCTTCCATATTTGTATCATCTATGGGGGACATCAAACCCTGGAAATGTGGAAGTTTCAAAGATGTAGCCCTCAAAACATTCAAAACAATGATACTTTTTACTTTTTGTTCACCTTAGACGGCCTGCTATGACCTTGATATTTGACAAGGGAGAATCAAACTCGCATCATATTTTGATATCATCAAAACATAGAAGTATGGGAAGTTTAAACGCTTTCGCTACAAAGCATTTTGAGAAAATTCCAAATTATTCCCTTTTTGACCCGAAGACAATCCCACCGTGACCTTGACATTTGACAAAGGTCACCCATATTTATATCATGTGTGTAGGCTATCAAACTCTGGAAATTTGTGAAGTTTCAAAGATGTAGCCCCAAAAACATAAAAAAACAATGATACATTTTTTTCTCCTCATTAAGACAGACCTGCTATGACCTTGCTATTTCACAAGAGTAAACCAAATTGAGCATCAGGATTGGATATTATCTCAACAAAGAAGTGTGTGACGTTTAAAAGCTGTTGCTTTAAAACTTTTCGAGAAAATACCAATTTATCACTTTCTGACCCAATACGACCCCGCCGTGACCTTGAAATGTGACGAAGGTCAACTACTCTCTCACCATGTCTGGAGGTCATACAATCATACAAGTATGTGAAGTTTCAAAGCTTTGACTTCAACAATATCTGAGAAAACCTCAAATTAAAGAACTTTTGTATGGAGCACATACCGTTTGTGACTGTGATAGCAATAAATGAATTCATGTTGCTAACATACACATTTTATGCGCTTTTACCTTGATTATATTTAATCTACACCCCAATACTCATATGCGAGCTCAGTAGAAATGAAAGTTCTAGAAAAAAAAGGAAAAAATCAGGTTTATGTCCTTACATGCCACAAGAGACACTCGTCAAGCCTCAACTTAACGGCCAAATAACACAGCCGTTGTGAAAGATTTTCCCTTTTCTCCTTTAGAAACTATATACTGAATGTGTTAAGCAACTCAAAACACCAGTCATTTTACTTTGGGTGTACTTTGATTTTCGAAGCTGTCAGACAGCACCTTTTGACATTGGCTCATATATGTTGTCTCCAGGCTGGTCTAACAACCTGAGAAACACAAAATCATGAAAATGCTGCTTGGGAGTCGATATAAAAAAACAGGTGAATGAATAACACTTGGGAATAAGAACAAAATTATATGTAAAGTAAATTTAATCCCAGTGCTCAAATCATGACCAAAAGAACTCGGTGTGAAAGTTAACTAATGTTATCAGTGTGTTCCTGTAAACAGACGAAACAAAAAATGTGAAGGGTGTCATATGACACATCTTAAATTAGTCTTAACTGACCTTTACATACTTCTGTCGTATACACTAATTCATCATAGCACACTCATACAATACATGTGTGCATTTTATTAAGAATTTAGAGTCATCTGATACATTATGATACTTATAACAAACCACACAATGATACCTCCATAGCAGACGAATTTTGTACAATTTGTAATCAACAACACAGCGAAGGCGGTACTACTTGTCTCCGAAAAACCCCGAAAACCTCAACAACAAAAACGAAAACCTCATCAGAGAGAAGAAAATTCGTCCTTAGATCGTGTTTTGTTACATAATTGTTTGCAATCATGATTTATATTTGCAACTTTCACCGTTCATGGCTTTATTTTCGTGTTTGTGCGAGGATTTACGAAGGAGCGGAAGCACTAATCACATGACGTCATCAATACTTGTGCTTTCGAGTAACCTCCCTTGCATTGAAATTGTTGCATCGATTTCGTCGATAATCCGGCTCTCAACACAAATATAAGGGTGCATGTAGCATGAATCAGGCTTACTTTTCACAGGCATGTCCAATACTTCACTTTGAAGATAGATTTAGTTAGTCTAAATGGGGTTTTCAGTGTTTTGTTTTTTTAGGTTTTCGGGGTTTTTGGAGGTTTTCGGATACAAGTACTAGTAAAGGAAGGTCAAGGTGCTTTCGTAAACTCTTTCGCAGGTATTTAAAACCTTTATTTGTGGATGCTCATTCGGCAGCAAGTGAAAGTTTAGTTCAAATTCATCCCACCAGTTACTATGGCAGCTTGCTGTTTGTGATGAAGTATTAAAGACGGACAAGTTAATCCGAAGCACAGGCTGACTCAAGTATTATCGCTGCAACCTTGAAGATCAAACATTGCCTTAAAAGGAAATACCTGTAGACGATAATCTCACTGCTAAATACTGTGCTGAGTAATGTGGAGTATATAGTTTCTAGCAGGGTGCTTTGTCATAAAAGGGCCGCGTCTGGTACGATGTGGCTGTATCGGCATTACAAGTTGGAGCAACTACGGGGAACCGCCCATCTTTCATAAGACATATATATATCGTTCAACAGGTGTGTATACATATATATGGGGCAAGGAAGTTATCACAATGTACCAGCAGAGTGATGGTATTTGAAGTCTTAGGACTCTTGAGTGGACTTCATTGTGCACATTGGTGAATTGTCTTATTTTGTTTTCTTAGATCTATTTGATAAAGGGATCAATTTAGGCCTTTTGTGTGCCTCTATGGCCATGCATGACGATGGATGACCTTGCTGCAATAATCAGTCGGGTAACTGAATCGATTAATGAGTTTGCTCAACATGTTGTGTTATTGATCACTTTGAAGCAAATTCTCCCATTTGAATCAAGAATATTAAGAGCAGTCTATTTAACAGCATTATCGTCAAGAGCTTAATAACATAACAATTATAATTACAGAAACTCTGGAGAACTTGAGAAAAGGTCAAAATTGAGGATGAATTAAAATATATAAAGACAAGGTTTAAAAGCCAGTATGAAGACAAATAAGTAAAACAAAAACCAAGAGTACCATATGAAGTACATGTATGTCTTTTGTGTGTCTTTTTCTGTAGATGACAGAATGGGTTCAGAGGCAAAACCCTGTTTCGCATCCAAAACATGGGAGGTTCTGCCACAGCACATTCTGGTTTCTGTGTTTTCCTACCTGACTCCCCTCGAACGACTTCAGGCAGCGCTCGCCTGCAAAACCTGGAACACCTGCCTGCAGCACCCTCTTCTGTGGCGCCGTTTTGTCTGCAAATTTCTGCTTCCTGTGCATGAAAAGGTTGGTAAATGTGAAGAGAGAAAACTCTTATGCTAATTATACGGCTGTGTTTGGATGATTCAGATGAGACACATGCATACATATATATATATGTAAAGCTCATTGTTTGCGTCTCTGCAGAGCGATCAACATGTTATATCTGCGCAATCAATTCCTAAAGTTCCTGTAAATTGATGTACAGTGGAACCCCCCTTTTAAGACCTCAAAAAAATCTGAGAAAATCAGGTCTTAAAAAGGAGGGAGTCTTAAAATGGGGGTTAATTTACAGGTATTATGAACAATCTAAAAAATCAAGGTCTTAAAAAAGGGGCAGTCTTAATTAAATTTGGGGGGTCTTAAAAGGGGGGATCCACTGTATAAAGCTTGAAGTCTGCTCCCTTTGATATTCTTCTTCTTCTCTTCTGTCACACTTGGGAGATCAGTTCTGAAGATGACGTTGGTCGTCTTCTGTAATTCCTCCACATGCTCAAGCAGTTTGTCACCAGAGGTGGTCGGGGTTGGTCGGATCTCTTCCCTTGGCTGTTGGAGCGTCACTTTTAATAATCCAAATAAATAATTACTTTTAAAAACAAATCACTATTGTCAGTTACTGTGAAGGCGTTTGTGATGTGTGTGAGTCCACGCACGCGCGGGAATGTGTCTCTGTGTATGAGTGTGTGTGTGTGTATGTGCGCGCGTAAATGTGTGTGCATTTTTATTGGACCTGCAAAAGTACTTTTCTGCTCGTTTTCTTTGTGTCCCAGTTGTTTATGTTTGGTCTGTGTTATTTGATCATTTTATTCTGACGGAATGTTATTTGTCTCAAGGTGCTGGTACCAGTGGAACTACATGGTCATCGTATAAAGGCTTTGGTGATTGAAGTCGACCAGATAGACTGTCAAAATCGCAAGAATGCCTGCAAAGTAAGCGAATCTTTTTACATGCTTTTGTTTACCCCCCCCCCCCCCCCTATTCTTTATTAAAGTTAATACAGTGAAACCCCCCTATTACAACCTCCAAAAATGTGAGAAAATCGGGTCTCAACAATTAGAGAGTCTGAAAATAAATGCAAATTCGCAGAGGTTAATTTAATGAACAGAAAATCTTGGAAAAGGGAATACAAGTAGCTGGATGGGTGGGGGGGGGGGGGGAGGGGTGGTGCTTGGGATTTGGGGAGAGGTAGTGAGAATTATGCGCAAAGAGTGGTTACTGTCAGAGTTAAAATCAGTTTTGTTTTGGTGCTTGCACAGAGCCTAGAGGGACACCCTGCCATATTTTTATTTTTATTCATGCTAGTTCTTTACTTAGGTAATGATTTTTTTCTTATGACTATGATTTCAGGCACTAAACATCCTTGCCAAGAACAAAGAACGCATGCTGTGCTCGCTGACAATGCATTGTTTGGGTCAGAATCCTCTATTCTACGCAGGCCAGGAATTCATTGCGGAACTGAAACTTCTCTTTGGCACATTTGGGGATGACCTAGAACCTTTCAGCAAGTTAACCCATATAGATCTCAGTGGTCTGGATATTGCTTTGGACGACTCTTTGTTCAACATTTTGTCAGACAACCACCCAGGGCTGGAGTACCTGAACATTCAGAACAAGAGTCTTGTTTGTAAGGTATCACCTCTCTGCCTTCGTCATCTGGTATCAAAATGCAAAAGATTGAAAAGTCTAAGCGTTTTCCAGCTCAGTTTGACAGACGATGTTTTGACTGAGATTGCTGATCAGGAGGCACCATGTCTGCAGTATTTGTCTATTCTGTATCGACGGGAGGCAAAATACACAACAGATCTTTCATCTGAAGCTTGGTCTCAGCTGTTGAAAAAAATCCCCACTCTTCGGGTGTCACTTGGTTTTGACCACACTTGCCCACTCCATCGAATCTGTGAAGTGATGAAGCCTGAAATACCTGTCACCGAGTTGCGCCTGGATACTTTCACACGCGTTTATGATGAAGTGAACCACGCCACGAACTGTTACCACAAGACACTGGAGAAAATGGTGCTGCAGACTCGAAACTCTGAAGAGCTGGAACAAGCTCTGCTGCGCATGGCAGAGAATTGTAAGCGACTTAACTCCTTGGTAGTGTATTGTGTGTTGAGCGAGAGTGTCGTCAGTCAAATCCTGGAACTGCGCCCACAGATCAAGAATTCTGGAGCCTACATTCTCAAGTCGAGGATGCAGGAGGGGCCTTGGGTGGTAGGGGCGGAGACTGTTGAAGAAGCTCAAGACAGACTGGACAGCCACAAATAGTGTGTGGCTAATCTAGAGGGTTTGTTATGTTGATGGATAAGTCTTAGGATATCTGATGATGTTAAGACTTTTTTTTTTTTTTAAGCAAAATGGTACTTTTTGTTGTTTATTGTTTGTTTGTTCATATTTATATTTAAGTACTTAAAGAAGGTCGCAAAGACTAGTTTATGTCAGTTCTGATGGGCTCTCAGCTAATGGACAGAGTGATTGTCGTAATGAGGAAACGAATTAGTACTGAACCCAGGCAATACTGTATTGTGTTTGCAGACTGCTTACAAAAAGAATGTTTTCAGGTTGTTTAACCCTTAGGCTGGTTGTCACGACATATGTCGCGCTACTGGCTCAGTCTGTTTCGTCGGTTCCGATTACCTCCCATGGATGCGAAAATTTATATGACCGTTTGTCTTTATTTTTCTCTCTGTTAATTCACCAGTGGCTATGTAACATGTGTTTCAGAATTGCACCAGTGTAAGGGTTAAGTCAGATTTGTTTTCTTATATCTGTTATTAAAAAGGCAGACATTGATAGCTGCATCAGACTTTATTTTCATATTTAATGGGGAGTAAATTATGGTTTTATTTATATATCATTATATTATAAGTTTGTTCTGTTTTTGTTTGTTTGTTGGAGGGACTTCTAACTATGTAGCACAGGGAAAAATGGATAAAAGGTCAAAACTAGGCATTTCTGTGATGAAAATGGCATGTGATTGAAAATAATGTAATTGTCTGCATTTATATGTGACGCTTGAATGTAGGTATAGAGTAATCCATCTGCTTTTGATTTGAGCTTTTGCAGAAAGTAGCGTGTAGAGGTAACCTCAGGTTAAACCTGTATGTCATAATATTGGCAATGCCATGATGTGTTATGTTTTTTCACAATATTCATTTGGTAGTTGAGGTATGAGAAGAAGCCAGACGCCAATTTGTAATCAGCATTGTATTATCTGCAAGCAACAATTAACATAAGTTGTGGGTGTAGACAATTGAACAATGCTTTTTTATATGCAATTTCTGTTTTTTCTGACTTCAATAAAGTGGAACCCCCTTCCAAAAATCTGAGAAAATCGGGTCTTAAAAAGGAAGGACTCTTAAAATGAGGGTGATTGTACAGAGGTTATGAACAGAAAGACTGAGAAAACAAGGTCTTAAAAAGGAGGGAGTCTTAAAATGGGGGGGGGGGGTGTCTTGAAAGGGGGTTCCACTGTATTGCACAGTTTTATTAACTGTATGTATCATTGTACTTCAAAGTTGTTCTCTGACTGTGCCCATGTGCCTTATGTGATACTTTTGCCTAAATATGCCATAATGCATGTAATTTTTGTAAAGTTAATACATGTATATATATATACTAGAGGAATACCCGGCTTCGCCGGGGTGAATCGCGAGACAGAGACAGACAGCGTGGCGGTTCACCACAATCACCTTTGAAGGCGAAGTCCTGTCAAACGGGATTGAGAATTTTAGAGCTTATTTCTTAGCCCTATATTATCTGCTGTGGCTTCTCAAATGCCAGAACATACAGACAGACAAAAGCCGCTAGACCACATCACAAACAGAACTCTACAATACACAGGTTTTTGCCCACACACACACACACACACAAACACACACACACACAGAGAAGCCGCATATATATATGCATATCTGTATCTATAAATATATAGAGATAGGTGAGAGTGTATTTTTCGCATGGCTATAAATTGATTCGACCTTTTCACTTTGACAGTAAGAACAACTTACGGGTGCAAGGGAAGCGTTGTGGACAGCGCAGTGGACAGCGCAGTGACATTCTAAAAATAGTAATAGTAACTTACAAACGGGAAAGCCACACGAAGGAAGGGAGATAAACGCCAAACACTGGAGAAGATAAGGAAGAGTTACTTATAATGGTGAAATGAACACAAAAACCAAAATCAGTTCAGCGCTGTGCGCTGAGAGCACGTGTTGAAATATCTCATCGATGATATTGTGTCCGGGGTGTAGCTGAATACGGTGTCCAAATTTGAAAAAGATCCAGCGAGAACTTTGGCGTTGTGATGTGGTGTAACGGCTTTGGTGTGTCGGTATGGGGGCCCGGGTAGCTGAGGTGGAACCAAAATCGGTTCAGCGCTGCGCGCTGAGAGCACGTGTTGAAATATCTCATCGATGAGGTTGTGTCCGGGGTCTCTCTGAATAAGCCCACCAAATTTGAAGCAGATCCATCGAGAACTTTGGCCGTGCATGGCGAATACACCAGGCATGGGAATTGAAACTGTAAAAAAGGCGGAACATTTAGAACTGAAGACGCGAAGCGTCAAGTCGACGGCGCGAAGCGCCTAGCCTTACTAGGGCTAGGGGGGTCCGGGGGCATGCCCCCCCGGAAATTTTTTTTATCCAAAGAACCCAGATGGTGCAATCTGGTGTCATCTTGACATCTGAGCTTCAAGTTTGCCATTAAATTCTGTTTTTAGAATCAGAGTTTTTAGTACAAAAATGTACCAATTTTTGCTTTTTTGAAGAAAAAAAATATATAGAGAATACTACATGGCTTGCTGTGTCGTACCAGATTTACACGAGTTGTTTTTTTAAATATTGAACTGCGAGCGAAAGCGAGCTGTTCACTATTTGAAAAAGCAACGAGTGTAAATCTGGTACGAAACAGCAAGCCATGTATTATTCTGTTTATACTGTACTTACGTGTATTTTACTGAAAATGTCCTGCATTCAGGGCAGCTAAATTGAAGACACTTGTTTTGGAACATCGATCTCTTCTAAAGCCTCGTGCAATCTATTACGTCAAAGCAAACAAACGTCACTCTGAAAGTGTGGCGTGACGTGTTAGTTATAAAAATTCATCGAGGGTAATTAGCGAGCGCAATTTTTTTCTTCTATAATAACGTTTGTCTCGGTGACTTTGGCATCATGAGCAGTGGAAAAACAGGTCCCTGCCAGACTTGCTTGACATGACCTCATGTACATGATATACACACGTGTGATTTGCACGATTATTATCTCGCGGGTGTCTCTCTCACGTATGTAGGATGAATACATGTATTATATGGTTTAAATTTGTAAAAAAAAATTGATCTGTTGAGACAAACAGGAAAATGTAACTTGTAACACAATCTGTGCAATCTGGTTTACTTTCAAACATGAAAGTTCAATAACTGAGGCGGGCGGTAGCAGTGCGTGAACAAAGTACGGAAAGTTTTCGCGGGCTTTTGCGCAAAGGCCAAAGTAACCGGTGCTTTTTTTGTGTGCCTCCCCCCTTTATTTTTTCGGCGGACACTTTTGCATTTTCGGCGGAACAAAAAAAAAATTCGGCGGAAATCCGCCGTTCGGCGGACAATTCCCATGCCTGATACACAGATACACAGATACACAGACACACACACAGACACACACACAGACACACAGACACAAGTCGTATATATATATAGATATACTAGATGAATACCCGCTTCGCCGGGTAGCCGGCTTCGCCGGGAAGAAGTAGAGCCGAATACCCGGCTCTGCCGGGTGAGTGGCGCACCGTACGCCGGCTTTGCCGGGTGAGTGGCGCACCGTACACGATTGACGCCACACGAAGGAAGGGAGATAAACGCGCAAAACACTGGAGAAGATTAGGAGCGTTGTGGACAGTGACCTTCTAAAAATAGTAACGGGAATATGGATTGAGCGTTGTGGACAGTGACCTTCTAAAAATAGTAACGGGAATATGGATTGACGCCACACAAAGGAAGGGAGATAAACGCAAAACACTGGAGAAGATAAGGAAGAGTTACTGGGAATGGATGAACAGAAAAACCAAAATCGGTTCAGCGCTGCGCGCTGAGAGCACGTGTTGAAAATTTTCATCGACCAGATTGTGTCCAGGTGTACCTGAATATGCCCACCAAATTTGAAGCAGATCCATCGAGAACTTTGGCCGTGCATCACGAACACACACACACGCACACACAGACAGACACAAGTCGTATATATATATATATATATACTAGATGATTACCCGCTGCGCCGGGTACCGGCTTCGACGGGAAGAAGTAGAGCCGAATACCAGGCTGCGCCTGGGACCGGGTGTACGCCGGCTTTGCCGGCGCACGAAGGAAAGGAGATAAACGCGCAAAACACTGGAGACCTTCTAAAAATAGTAACGTGCAGTGACCTTCTAAAAATAGTAACGTAGTAACGGGAATATGGATTGACGCCACACGGAGGAAGGGAGATAATCGCGGCTGAAAACACTGGAGAAGATAAGGAAGAGTTACTGGTAGTGGATCCAGACCAAAAAAACCAAAATCGGTTCAGCGCGCACAGCGCTGCGCGCTGAGAGCACGTGTTGAAATATCTCATCGACCAGGTTGTGTCCAGGGTGTACCTGAATATGATCACCAAATTTGAAACAGATCCATCGAGAACCTTGGCCGCGCATCGCGCACAGACACACAGACAGACAGACACTAGTCGTTTATATATATAGATATAGATAGCTATTCTGATAGACACATGGGGGAATTCGACTCGTCGGCATTACACTTGTCTCGTCTTAATATCGGACCGTATTGCTACGCTGAAAACACAATAGCTGTTAATCAAAATCGTTAGATCATAATCGGTGATCAAACACAGTGTGATACTGATATGCAGACCTGTTTACCCCCATAAGTGTTTTGGAGTAATGCTCAGCCCCAAAAATAGTAATCCTGGCACAAAAATAGTAATCATCCAGCATTCGTCGCCAATTACAACGCACATGACAACTGTGTCTGCGAAACGCAATCATGCACATATATCCATCATTCACAAACAAAACACATCAGTCAGTTTTTGTAGTCATCATAATTTCAAAGAAGATCACATCAAAAGCACATGCATCACTGATTCTTTTTCTTTTGCTCGTAGTAGGCCTTTTTCAGTGTGTCAAGCGCTTCTCTACTGTACTTGCGCTTGCCGAATGAGTGAGGGCGAGACTTCACCACTAAATGGCTCTCCAGCGTCTCATCAGACAGACATGATCTCTGGTCAGTCCTGTGCTTTTTCACCCCATTTTGCCATTGAAAAAAAGAATGCCAAACATGTGAATTAATAAAGTGTTTTTTTTAATTTATTTTTTTTTATACATTTTTTTTTATTTATAAAAATCGTAGTCTTGACACGGATAGCGGAATGGTGTATTTTTTGCAGAAAATCGTAATAAATTACGCCAAAATCGTACGGGTAAACAGGTCTGGATATGTATATATAGAGTAGATTATACTTTATTAATGGCAGAGTTCTGCTTCCTCTTCTATTGTTTGTAACATTTCTGCTTCAGAATTTTTGAATGTGCAAATCATGCATAACAAATAACATTTTCTTTCTTCTTCTTCTTCAGCGTTCGACAAATAACATTTTCTTTCTTCTTCTTCTTCAGCGTTCGACAGATAACATTTTCTTTCAATTTCATGACTAATATCAGTGCAATATATATTAGTTTTTGAAATCGTCATTTGTTCTTTGATGTGAGTGCTTGTTTGTATAATGTTTGTGTGTGTGTGTGTCGAATGTGTGTGAAGGTGGACAATGGTAGAAGGGATAAGTTCAAACAAGAATATTCATTGAATAAATTGCATTTCAACTTACCTTTGTTTAGTTCACAATGGTAACTGTGCAACACATACACATAATGTGTGGTAGGTGCAGTGCATGGAGGAGGAAAGTTAAATGCACAGTCCTTCCCATGAAAACTGTTCAGCCCAAAAAAAAACTATCTCGGATGTGGCCAGGCTTTTTTTTAATGGGGTATATAAGGCCATCCCTCCACTTGGACTTATACCAAACCTCAACATACTGACCGCTTCCTGTGCAAAGTGAGTATTTTTGGATGAATGAATTTTGCAGACTGACACTACATGTAGTGCAAAGCCTAGCCAGATGTATGATGGTGCACCCACATGTTTACACGGTAAGGCAGGGCTAACACCTTTCGCTGAGAATCCGGTTTTTGAAAACTTAAAAAAAACAACGAAAAATCCGGTTTCTTAAAGTAAAACTTTGTTCTTTGTCCCTACAAGATAATAAAAAAAAAGCCTCAGCTTCTGGGGGGCGCCGCCGTGCACCCTGGCCTTTCAGGTTTTTCACTTTTGTTTGGTGTAAGCCCTGGTAAGGTGGGTATGTGCCTTTCAACAGGAAGCAAACTTTTCATTGTCCACGCTACTACTGCCACTGATTGTTGAAATCAACAACCCCATCTATGACAACAGTGGAACCCCCCCTTTTAAGACTTTCAAGAATCTAATAAAATCAGGTCTTAAAAAAGGAGGGAGTCTTAAAATGGGGGTAAATTTACAGAGGTTATGGACAGAAAACTTGAGAAAACAGGGTCTTAAAAGGAAGGGTAGGAGTCTTAAATTGGGATGGGGGTAAATTTACAGAGGTTATGGACAGAAAACTTGAGAGGGTCTTAAAAGCGCAGGAGTCTTAAATTGGGATGGGGGAGGTCTTAAAATGGGGGTAAATTTACAGAGGTTATGGACAGAAAACTTGAGAAAACAGGGTCTTAAAAGGAAGGGAGTCTTAAATTGAGGGAGGGGGAGGTCTTAAAATGGGGGTTCCACTGTGTCCGCGCTAGGTTGGAAGGGGCCAAGTCTTCCCCTTGTGTCCATGCAGACTTGCAAACAAGCACACCAGCCATCGATTCCCCATACAAACACAGACATAACACAAAGACAACTGGTTATACATCAGCTGTTTTTATTCAGATAATCCTTTGATCAAAGTGCATTGTCAAAATATATATTGATTTTACCATCGTCTTCTCAATCCTCTCATCTGACATTGATATGAAGACACTCCTTTGACTGCTTGACAGGACAATCACCGAGGAAGGCAGAAAAGGTGGAAGGGCAGGGCGGGAGGGAAGGAGGAATCCTCCCGCCTCTACCCAGGATTCAATTCACAACACTAACAACAGGAGTCTTTCTTGCTCGACAAACACATCTGTTTAGGAAGTTACAACATGCAAGTTGTGCATAAGTTCCTGGATACAATACTCAGGTCAGGCGATCACCAGTTCATTCAAGTGTATGCTGTTTTGTACTCAGAATACTGTAACACAAACAGCTACCTTCAATTATTTCTATAACACTCCGGTTAGAATTTTCCAGGTAACCGCAGTCTCATTTGACTGTGCAACATGTTTGAATTTTTGTTTTTTTCTAAATAAGTCCAAAATTGTACAAAACATTCAATATGAAAAGCATTTATTCAAAAACATTGTAGCATCTTTGTACCACCATGCATTGAGGATGAAGTGACTGAGAGATGTAAACGGTACAAACCAATCTGTTTATAAGTACCTTGACAACTTTTGAACAGAACATATATAACTCATATAAAAAAGGACTGATATCTTTCTTTCTTTCTTTATTTGGTGTTTAACGTCGTTTTCAACCACGAAGGTTATATCGCGACGGAGGACTGATATGACTATGAGGGGATTTACAGTCTTTACTGAAGAAGAACTTGCGATGTCCTATGTGGAATGCATCAGAAAAAACAAAAGAAATGAACCATGGATAAAAAGTATCCATGAGTTCATTATGCACCCTGTTTGGGTGTGCTCACATGTGTGTGTGTGTGTGTGTGTGAGTATGCTCTCTCAGTGTGTGTATTAATGACTTCAAAGCTGATTCACTGCAAAACCTGTTCTGAAAGTGAAAGTACAGTAGTGAGAAAATGTGTGTCTCTAAAAATAGAAATATACACTTCAACTATTCACAACTGAGATCATGTCACTTCAGAAAGTATTCAGCATATATAGAACACACAAAAGCAGAGTGAACAATTCCTGTTCAGCTCTTTTGGGTGTTAATTCTCTTTGCCTGTTCTGCTGGTAACTTTCAACTGCATGCAGTGGTTAAAATTATGTCCCACTAAAAAAACTACACACGAGCAAAACAACTAAATATGTGACCCTCCACCACGAAATGAGTCGCATGTCACCTCGCGCCACCTCGCGCGGTTCTGCACTAGGCTTAATATAAGTCCGGGGAGTGTCTGGTAACAGTGTGTGGGTCACCTTAGTCACAGGCTTATAACTCAAACAGTTGTCGCTTTTTTCTAAAACGGTTTTCACCACTGGATAGAGCATAAAAAACTCTATGAAAATGTAAAAATATGAAAATCATGCAAAGGTGACATGCGACTCATTCCGTGGTGGAGGGTCACATATAAGCATTCCACTGAAAAAAGCAACTTCAGCCTAGACGCTGGATCAGCATTGTTCAAAACTTCAAAATCATACTTGTTTTGAATTCCTTTACAATGTACCTATACCTACTTTAAAAAACATGTTAATAAAAACTGAAGGAGTAATATTAGAATTACCCTCTACCCAGTGTGTGCGTGTGTGTGTGTGTGTATGTGTGTGTGTGTGTGTGTGTGGGTGTGTATGGCTGCCTTCCTATAGCGATATGTATGTACAAATCTGTAACAACTATAGTGTAACTCAAAATTGTGGACAAAAAAGTCGCCATTCCACACATAATGTCAAAGTGATCTTGAGTGTACATTGTTTGTCTGAAAAGCACAAACAAAAAGTTCATACCTTAAACAGCAAAACAAAAAAACAAAAAAAATATTTGATTCACTGCTATATGCAAGGAGAGAGTTGCTGAAGAAATGCTAGGGCAATACAATATATGGTCAACACTAACTGGTCAAGAGTCCCCAACTACAAGTACACCGGCACGGTTGGCCTAGTGGTAAGGCGTCCGCCCCGTGATCGGGAGGTCGTGGTTTCGAACCCCGGCCAGGTCATACCAAAGACTTTAAAATTGGCAATCTAGTGGCTGCTCCGCCTGGCGTCTGGCATTTTGGGGTTAGTGCTAGGACTGGTTGGTCCGGTGTCAGAATAATGTGACTGGGTGAGACATGACGCCTGTGCTGCGACTTCTGTCTTGTGTGGGGCGCACGTTAAATGTCAAAGCAGCACCGCCCTGATATGGCCCTTCGTGGTCGGCTGGGCGTTAAGCAAACAAACAAACTACAAGTACCCACAAATAAGCACGTGTTTGTCATTCTGCAACCATGATTCACTAAAAGGGAAGACAAAAATATTAACATATATGCCACAGCAGTTAGATTTTTTTTTACATGCGAGCCGGCCAGAAAATACACAAATCACAATAAAACAAAAACAACATCAAAATGTTGATTAGTTTCCTCAAATCAGTCTAAGATTCTCAAGTTTGTCAAAGCTATACAGTGTACATAACACATTCACCAGCACATTTGAAAACAACATTTACTGATTTAAAAAATTCACAGCAGATAAAAGTCTTGCATTCAGATGCATTTTCAATAATTGTTACCTACTGCATATACAATCATCTGTGAAGCTCAGAGCTAAAAAGCAAACTAATTATCAGCGTATCATGTTTGTCATGAACTATCTGCAACAAATATTACACATTTGTTAAGCTTCATATACATACCGCTAATACATTCCAGATCAGCATGCACATTCAAAAGTTCCCAAGTTTTGCTTTGATAAATGAACGTTTTTCATTACTTTTTGTGTCATTTTTAGTTTTTGTCTTTTTGCTTGTTTAAAATGTTGCCACATCCAGGGAATGGTTACCAATGTAGTTGTCTTCATATCTTTCTTTCTTTCTTTCTTTCTTTATTTGGTGTTTAACGTCGTTTTCAACCATTCAAGGTTATATCGCGACGGGGAAAGGGGGGAGATGGGATAGAGCCACTTGTTAATTGTTTCTTGTTCACAAAAGCACTAATCAAAAAATTGCTCCAGGGGCTTGCAACGTAGTACAATATATGACCTTACTGGGAGAATGCAAGTTTCCAGTACAAAGGACTTAACATTTCTTACATACTGCTTGACTAAAATCTTTACAAACATGGACTATATTCTATACAAGAAACACTTAACAAGGGTAAAAAGAGAAACAGAATCCGTTAGTCGCCTCTTACGACATGCTGGGTAGCATCGGGTAAATTCTTTCTCGTCCCAACCAATATGGGACTCCCCCTAACCCGCGGGGGGTAGTTGTCTTCATGGAAAGACTTAAATGCATAAAAAATCCATAAACAAATAGACTGCCAACATTCCAAAATTCATAACTTATTTTTTATTCAGAACTAGACTTGTCTCGATTGTGTCTTCCCAGCGAGCTTCTGGACAATTTGTCAGATTTGTCGAAGCTGGCCCCCCTACCACCACGCCAGCGAAGAGGCCACTGCCAGCAGTTCGGCCTCATCACCTGCCGCACTCAGTATCGGAGTGCCGCTTTTTTACCCAGCACAGTGAAGGACTGGAACTCTCTACCAGCAGCTGTCGTCGAGGCCCGCACTGTCGACACCTTTGTGTAGCGCGCCTCGCACTAAACCAGTAGCCACAGTGACTCATGTCCCCTCCCCCCCATACTCCCCCAACCTGTGAATTTTAATGGACTTTTGGATGCTGGAGACGCTGCTTTCTTGGACTTGCGCAACATCCCATAAAGTGCCGAAGTAATCACTACTGCTGATTGTGGGCAATAACGGAAAGACAAGACAAGATAAGGTTATTTTCTGTATTTATAAGTGTTCGTCTGTCCGTCCACTTCAAAGACCGCTGCATGGGTCAAAGGTCGGTGACCGTACCTTTCTTGTTTCTTCAATGCATCCTTTTTGTCATATGAGGCACTGCCATGAAAGAGAAATGTTGTCTAGAGGTTATAATGTTTGAACACTTTCACCGAGACACTGAACCTTTTTGAGCCAGTGTACCAGAAACTACATTATTCAGTTATGCACTGAGGAATAAACACGCACACCCAGAATAAAAGAAGAACGTATTACTGACATTCACAGAGCTACGAAGAGACACAGCAATAAGATTTAAGCATGGCAGATAGGGGGATCTACTGGTATACAGATGGGCATGGCAGATTAATTAACTAATTAACTGACGAAAAGGGGTGCATGCAAACCTGGGCATTGCACCTCTACAAACACAAACATTATTTACCCTGGTTGTTCTAACCATGAACAAATAACTGGGAATCACTTTTCTCAGAGTGATTTCAGTAGTCCAAACAAGATACAGCTGAACATGAAAGGATAAGGAGGATAAGATTTTATATAGTCCATGAGGGTAACCTCACAGAAATTCGGGCTGCTTTCTCCCTGGGGAAAGCGAGCTGCCATACAGTATACGGCGCTACCCATTTTTGTTTTTCCTGCATGCGTGTATTCATGTTTCCAAGCCCTGAGACTTAATGCCGTGTGAGATGGAATTTTTTTACACTTTATTCCAAGTCACACGGGTATTTGGTGGACATTTTTATCTATGCCTATACAATTTTGCCAGGAAAGACCCTTTTGTCAATCGTGGGATCTTTAACGTGCACACCCCAATGTAGTGTACACGAAGGGACCTCGGTTTTTCGTCTCATCCGAAAGACTAGCACTTGAACCCACCACCTAGGTTAGGAAAGGGGGGAGAAAATTTCGGCCTGACCCAGGCCTGAACACGCAACCTCTCGCTTCCGAGCGCAAGTGCGTTACCACTCGGCCACCCAGTAACAGCTAGTCCCTTCACATGGAAGCGATACTTTGTGCAGTTGGATTCACGTTCAATGTTTGGACTGCAATGATCACTCTTGGGTCTAGCACTATCATATAAAGCAGTAAATATACAACAATGCCCCTTACTTTGATGAAAAAACACCCAGATATAACTTCCTGAATGTCTGTTAACTTATTCATATCATAGGCCACATTTTCCTTGAAAATAGAGGTTTGTTGTATTTAAAAAAAAATCTGCACTTATATAATATATATATATATATTATGAGTTAAGGCCAGGGGTTTCAATCTTACAACTAATTCAATGCCCTTTCGGTTGCTATCACGCTATCACATCATTCATTCCCACAGATTTCAGTTCCATCAGTTTTGATCTCAAGTTTTACTATACTCCTTTCAAACGTTTCCTTCTGCAAATAAGCTTTCACAATAATTTACACACAAATAAATGAACATTAACAGGGAATAAAAACAAAAAACAAACTGTGAGGTGTACACTAAGACCAATACTGGGGGAGGGGGGGAGTAGCTTGATCTGAGTATACCATACTTGTCATGGCAAAAGAAAGACCAAAACAGCAAACATGCATACACGTTAATGATGAAAATACATCAAACAAAGTTCACATGAAATGTAAAACATGCCAGGTTCTACAAAATCGAAAAAAAAAGAGAAAAGAAAGCAAATAAAAAAAACAAAGCCACAACATATATACCTTGCATTTCTTTTATTCATTTTTTTTCCTTCTTTTTAATTAATTTACATCTGCACACTACCAACAGCAAGTCTTTTTTCCCCCAAACTTCAGGACACGAACACAGTACAAAATGAAAAATCTATCTGGTTATTTATTCCATGTACACATGCAGCTACCCTAACCATCTTGCAAAAAGTAATCTAAAACTTATAAAATAACCGTTCAAGTCAATAAATATATACATAATTGTTTTCATATCTGAAATGTATGCATTCATGTCTGGACATGCAGTCGGAGGATTATGTTCATGTGATATGTACAGAATTCACTAAGCACTAGAAAGATTAAGAAGCGTTTCCACATTCGTATGGTTGGCATTTTTGTGATTGAGCAAGAGACTCGAATTTTTGAATAGAAAACGCGACCAAAGTGACGTTCGTCAGAATGATTAATTCTACGAATTTCTTTTTCTCTTGGCGAAGCGAATTTCTGTTCATAGAGATCGGAAGTCACGTGTACTCAAAAAAGTGTGACTTTTTGCAACCAAAAATGACAACCATACGAATGTGGTAGCACTTCTTAATCTCTCTATTAACACCAATCAACACACCCCCTCAAGTGACAAAATGTAAGTAAAGGCATATCACAAATGTTTATTTTTATGTTAATACATTCCAATGATGTAAGTTGCAGACAACGGTCTCTTGCCAGAATCTGCATAAAAATGAGCATAAACACATTATTCTTTAGAGATACCTAAACAACACATTCCACTTTGAATCAGAATATAAGGTATATATTTATATGTATACATGATCTTAGTTGAGCAATGCTGTTGAACCAACACACTGTTTTAAAAATATATTAAAAAAGGCAATACATGTACAACACTTTCATGAAAACTTTACTTTATTTTACTTGATTTGGTGTTTAACGTCGTTTTCAACCGTTCAAGGTTATATCACGACCGGGAAAGGGGGGAGATGGGATAGAGCCACTTGTTAATTGTTTCTTGTTCACAAAAGCACTAATCAAAAAATTGCTCCAGGGGCTTGCAACGTAGTCCAATTTATGAAAACTCAGGAAATTCTATCCAGGTATAAAATATAACGGAGAGCTAAAGAAAAGATGATTTTACTATCTAATCCTATATAATACAGTCCCATCCTATAAATCTAATTTCAGTCCAGGTTCACGCTTAAACAGTAATCTGTAAGAAAAAGTGCAGTTTGGAATCTCCTAATTCAACATTTGGAAAACAAAAATCTTGGAGTTACAAGTACATGGAGCACGAAAAGAGAGTGATTCCATCATCTACTATCTTTATTTTGTATGTTACATGAAGAACTATGATAAAAAAACTGGCCGTATAAAATTTTAATCTCACACGGCATCACTGCAGAGCGCCTAGAACTGTACCCACGGAATATGCGCGATATAAAACTCATTGATTGATTGATAAAAGTGAGCAATTTGTGCAGACCCATCTAAAAACCATTGAGCAACGTACAACAACACTGTTTAGACTTGGCACGTTCTTTCCAGTTGACATACACTCTTTGCAATGTTAGCAAAGCAAGCCCTACTTGCCTGTTCACTATAACAGACACAGATGCATGGATTCTTTACTTTATTTTGTGTTTAACGTCGTTTTCAACCACGAAGGTGATATCGCGACGGGGAAAGGGGGGAGATGGGATAGAGCCACTTGTCAATTGTTTCTTGTTCACAAAAGCACTATTTGCTCCAGGGGCTTGCAACGTAGTACAATATATGACCTTACTGGGAGAATGCAAGTTTCCAGTCCAAAGGACTTAACATTTCTTACATACTGCTTGAATGCATGGATTACCGTGCTCCCCTTCTCATCATTATTGGAAGTGCAGACCACTCATAAATAAAATGAGATTCTGGAAAAAAATTGTTCACATTTCTTGTAAGTTTTCATGTATTTTAATGGCCAAATGTAGTTGAGACATGATTCACAGGATCGTGAAAACAAAAACGAACATCAAATACAAACTTTTTCCAAACACTAATTTGCTTTAGGGACACATTTCAACAACTTATTTATGTGAAATGTATACAGACTACCAATTATCCATCATACATGTACACATACAACACATAATAAGGTGCATAACCTTTCCTTTCAAAAATACTTTTGCAAAAACTGATGACTGTTGCAGTACCATCCCACCCTCAAATACCCATACATGTACGCAGATCCCTTAAAACACGCTACCTATTACGCATCTTTAACCATTTCTACTGGCTTCCGGCGATGTTTGAGCAATTATAATTTTGGAAAACTAGTTACTAGTTACTTTGCTACGGTTTTTTTCTCTCAAGTTTTAGAGTTACTTTTCAGAGTTACTTCCCATGACACAGGGGAAACGGGTTAAAAAGAACTGTTCAACATCTAACAGAACAATGTGATACGCTAACAAAATTCTTTCCTTTGCACATGGTCATCACTTTACAAAATACCATTACCAAAAAACTGAAATCAAAAGCAACAGATAGAGAGTTACCCATTCAAGAACTAATCATCAAGCAGAATCTAAACAAGGCAGACAAGCAAATTCACAGAAATTCTTTTCTTCTGTTAACAAAATAACTGACATTTTCCAAACGACATCAAGAATCAAACTTGTTTACAAAAACACCAAGGGAAAAAATTAAAATAAAGATGAGCACAAAAGTCTGAAATTCATATTAATAGGTCCTCGGGGAAAAATTAGCTGATTATAAAGAACAGGACATTACTACCTGTTATTGCTAGCTTCCTCAGCTTCATTAACCTATGAAAGGTAACATTTCCTCATCTACATTAACATTTAGACACACAAACTGCATGCAAATAAGGGCTAACTACAAGTGACATGCATGATAACAGCTAAATACTGAAGTCGATCATTTCATCTTCACTGCTGCCCTGGAGACAACATTTACAGTTGCAGGCCTGGAAATTCACTGATCGACCCGTTTTTATTCATCTGTTCTGCTACTGTATGTTGAGTGGAAAAAGCCATGTGAAATTCGAAAAACTTTGCACATTCATGTTTGAAAAAACAAAATCTGTAAAAAAAAAAAATTTAAAAGGGGAAAAAGGGGGGGGGGGGGGGGGGGGGGAGGGGGGGGAGAAAAAAAAAGAAGATTTATCTTCTAACTAACAGAACCTAATGGGGTGCTTAAAAACCATTTGCTTAAAACCGTTGTCATCAAAAGGCACAGGTGAACACTGGAATTGGAAATGGAATGCACAGGTTTAATTCTCTTTTCACTTTGTTTCTGATTTCACTGGCAAATTCAAACACTGAAGCAGACATGTTGAACAGCTGTAAAAGGTGATTAAATAATGCTGAACATTGGAAACTTCTGCCAAAGCCACCCACCAAGAGCAAACAAAACTTTAAATTAATTAAACACAACTTTTGCGTGCACCTAAAGTTGAACTGTAGACTTCATCTTGATAATGAGGTTGAAATGTCAAGCAAAAATAAACAAAAGTGAGGTTGAATTACCAAGCAAAACGCATGTCATCTGGGAATGGGTAAAAGAACACAGAAAGGAGTGCAAAAACTACCATTTGCATTAAAACATCTCTGCATAATTTACAAGCCAAAGAGTAAAAAGCTTCGCAAAGTTGTGCATTTGTTCAGATAATCTGTTGCCAGTTTTCTGGACAAATTAAAAAATAAGTACTTTTCTTTAAGAACAAACGATTGAATACAATACAGGCAGTACTTTATTGAGCTAGACACACAGCCCATTCAAGAAGCATAGTATTCACACAAGAGCAGTGCTTTCTATGCCAACGCTAATCATATCTAATATGATAATAATAAATAATTACAGGCAAATACTTTCTTTCGCAACAAATCAGAAAAAGCTCAGAGTACCTGATCTAAATGGACAAATGAAGAGTTTTAGGAATGAGGCAATTAAAACCTAATGCACAACAAGCCTTTGACATCAACTTAGAAATCCTTTAAACCTACAGTTTCTGTCATCTGATCACTTTTGGAAAATCTACAAACTTGTTTTGTGTTTCCCTTTTATCCTTAAAGCTTCAGATAACAGTATAATATATAGTAATCTATCTATGTAACAAGTTTTGGTCAAAAACACAACAGACTGGAATATTCTAAATTTTTCTCTCAAATCAAAGGTATGACTGAGTCTGAATGAGGTGAGAACACGTGAATTCAGACTCTGATTCGTCTGAACTTCACAAAAAGAGAATGTTATATTGGTAAATGTTATATTGGTAATTAAAACTGTGATCTTAGGGAAAGGGAAGAGCTAAAGGCAGATAGCCAGCTGCCTTGAAGTCAAACATTAGACCACTGGGTTCACAATTTACACAATACAGTAGTCTTGAGGAAGCAATCATGTATTCATAATAATATTCACACATAGGCAATACACAACTTTTCTTGATTAAATAATTTTGCTTATTTCTATCTACCATTAATCATAAGTGGAATGAGCGTAATAAATAAGTATGTATACCTTCCCTTACATATAATTGCACTTTGTAAACTTCAACACAACAAAACCTTGAACGTTCCCCTAACTGCATTTTTCGCAGTATCACAGAAATATAGTATATGTTTCATTTAAGAGAGATGGGAAGAAGACACAATACAAAATAAACACATGTATAATTGCTCTCCTACAATTTCTTCGACAAGTCAGGCAGTTTCCCAAGCACACTGGCAGAAATGAGCATGTGCGCAAAAGCCTTTGTTTTTCAAACGTCAAACAATAGCATGCACTTTCTGTCAAGTGATCCCAAAACTCACAGTTTCACTGGAATGTTAGGGCGGGGATGTAGCTCAGTCGGTAGCGCGCTGAATTTGTATCCAGTTGGCCGCTGTCAGCGTGAGTTTTATTTCTCAGAGTCAACTTTGTGTGCAGACTCTCCTCGGTGTCCGAACACCCCCGTGTGTACACGCAAGCACAAGACCAAGTGCGCACGAAAAAGATCCTGTAATCCATGTCAGAGTTCGGTGGGTTATAGAAACACGAAAATACCCAGCATGCTTCCTCCGAAAGCGGCGTATGGCTGCCTAAATGGCGGGGTAAAAACGGTCATACACGTAAAAGCCGTGGGAGTTTCAGCCCATGAACGAACAAACAAACTTGAATGTTATCCGAAAACATCTTAAGGAGGAAAGACAAACCTCATGAAGACGAATAGTTATCTTCTGTTGGTTTGCTTGAAACTGTCACACGCATGTTAAGTCCTTACTTGTACAAACACTTGTTTTCGTTGAATACAACTCTCCAGAACACAATGCTGAACACAGTATCCACTTTTGTAGACTCTCATGGAACTCTGACACTGCTCCGTTTTTCCAAATTCACTGGCTACGCCTGCATCAGAGTCTCTGTTATGAAAATATTCACAATCTTTTTGTAGACTCTCAGGGAACTCTGACACTGCTTGTTTTTTGCGCAAAATAAATCCAGCTCCGTTTTCCAAAATTCACTGGCTACACCTGCATGAGGCTCTCTGTTATGAAAATATTCACAATCTTTTTGTTTTCAAGGCTTTGAGTTTTAGAGTTAGGTGGGTGATAAAGCGTCAGACCCAACAAGACCCTCCTTGCCTGCCTCATAAAATCACACAACAGTTTTGTTTGTCATCGTCACCGACCACAGGAGCGTTGGTGGGCGCGACGTATCTTCGTAACTGTCCATCAGCAGGGTTGTAGTGCACGGCATTATTGTTGTTATTATGCCCGTTCTTGGCCTTATCCACAGGCGCTCTGCCTTGAACAGGGGAGCCTCCACCCGAGGGGTTAGGACGCTGTTGGCGACCCCCGCTAACACTGTCCAAAAAC
This sequence comes from Littorina saxatilis, assembly GCF_037325665.1. Taxonomy (NCBI): domain Eukaryota; kingdom Metazoa; phylum Mollusca; class Gastropoda; order Littorinimorpha; family Littorinidae; genus Littorina; species Littorina saxatilis. Next base: position 12,322,465 of record NC_090245.1, read on the forward strand.
ATGTTCTGCACCGCTTGGTCCAGCAAGTTCTCACGAGAGTTGGACCGATGTTTCTTCAAGTCCGACAACGTCGACCCAGACTGGCGTCGCTCGTGCGTGGCCCCTGGGTGAGGGGGAGGCGACTGGGGCGGAGTTTGCTCATCATCACTGCTCGCATTCTGGACCGACGCGTTCTGCGAGTCGGCAACCTGCACAGCGTTTTGACCGTTAGACTGCTTGGTGGGATCTTCTCTTCTCTGGTTTGCAGGGGAAGACTGTCGTTGTTGCTGCGGTTGGTTGGGTCTGTTCGAATTTGATGGTGCCAGGGGCTTAGCCTTAGCACCGGTACTCTTTGAAAGAGAGTCGGGGTTGTTGACGCTGCGGGGTTTGGGGGTGGGTCTGTTGATGTTGATGGTGGTGACTCCAGCGGTGGGTAGGGCGGAGGGTGCAGTACCATCCAGAGTGTCAGGTTTGCTAGCGGGTGGGGATGGCTGTTGTCTGCTGTCATCGTCACTGGTGACCACGATGTTCACCTCGTCTAAGTCAGTGGGTCTGAGATTCTCCTGATCTTCCTCTGCTTCCTGTTGACAGAAAATACATCACAGTCAAGCTTGTGAATTATATAAAGTCTCTACTGTGATTATCTTATTTCAAGAGCCAATGTACATCAAGTTCATTTGTGCATAGTATACCGTCTCAGTGAGTGTCTTATCACAGCTTTGCTTTCTGTTTCTTGAAGCCAAAACATCTCAAAGAATCCCCTGCAGCCAATCCTACAAGTCACGATGAGACCGTCTCACAGATTGGCAGTTTTAAACTTTGTTTGGTTACAGTTAAACATATTTCTGCAAACACATTCATATGTGTGTGAATTTCTTTATTGAGTTTTTTTTCTTATTTTGGACTGTGGGAGAGTTTTGTGCTTCTCATCACAGATGGTCTTCCTTAGTTCAACAACTGCAATAGAAAACAAGTCGCGTAAGGCGAAAATACAACATTTAGTCAAGTAGCTGTCGAACTCACAGAATGAAACTGAACGCAATGCAACGCAGCAAGACCGTATACTCGTAGCATCGTCAGTCCACCGCTCATGGCAAAGTCAGTGAAATTGACAAGAAGAGCGGGGTAGTAGTTGCGCTGAGAAGGATAGCACGCTTTTCTGTACCTCTCTTCGTTTTAACTTTCTGAGCGTGTTTTCAATCCAAACATATCATATCTATATGTTTTTGGAATCAGGAACTGACAGGGAATAAGATGAAAGTGTTTTTAAATTGATTTCGAAAATTTAATTTTGATAATAATTTTTATATTTTTAATTTTCAGAGCTTGTTTTTAATCCAAATATAACATATGTATATGTTTTTGGAATCAGAAAATGATGGAGAATAAGATGAACGTAAATTTGGATCGTTTTATTAAAAAATTTTTTTTTTTTTACAATTTTCAGATTTTTAATGACCAAAGTCATTAATTAATTTTTAAGCCACCACGCTGAAATGCAATACCGAAGTCCGGGCTTCGTCGGAGATTGCTTGACCAAACTTTCAACCAATTTGGTTGAAAAATGAGAGCGTGACAGTGCCGCCTCAACTTTCACGAAAAGCCGGATATGACATCATCAAAGAAATTTATCAAAAAAATGAAAAAAACGTCTGAGGATATCATGCCCAGGAACTCTCATGTCAAATTTCATAAAGATCGGTCCAGTAGTTTGGTCTGAACCGCTCTACACGCACGCACACACACACATACACACATACACCACGACCCTCGTTTCGATTCCCCCTCTATGTTAAAACATTTAGTCAAAACTTGACTAAATGTAAACAAGAGCAAACGCTCGATCGAGTCACTTTCGCAGTTCTGAATATTATATGAGGCATCAGATGGACAGGAAGAAATTGCTATTCACAACACAATGAGTCACGTTCACATAAAATTTGAGCCCGGTCACTTTTATAGTTTCCGAGAAAAGCCCAACGTTAAGTTGTGTGTTGCCGAACAGAAAAGGCTAGTTATCTCCCTTGTTTTTCTGATAACGTTCGTAAAAGGCTACAGATGTAAATACTTTAATGTAAAGAATAATCCTACAAAGTTTCAATCACATCCGATGAACTTTGTCAAAGATATAAAATGTCTAATTTTTCCTTTGACGCTGACCTGTGACCTTGAAAAAGGTCAAAGGTCAACGAAACCATCGTTAAAGTGTAGAGGTCATTGGAGGTCACGACTAAACAAAATATGAGCCCGATCGCTTTGATAGTTTCCGAGAAAAGTCCAACGTTAAGGTGGTGTCTACGGACGGCCGGCCGGCCGGACGGCCGGCCGGACAGACTAACACTGACCGATTACATAGAGTCACTTTTTCTCAAGTGACTCAAAAACTAATGTAATAGGAGAAAACACTGTATCCCTCTTCAGCGTTAACATAGGAGTATGATTTACTGGGCAATCACATCACAAATACAATGTAAAATTTATGCATATACGCACATGCACTGCTTGCTTACACACCAACAGACTGACACACACACAATGCAGTGCACACCTTCTGAGAATTCAACCATACAAATTAACCTTCACCAGATCACGCTTTGGACTACACAGTCCGGATGATGTGGGTCGTGTACGACCCATACTTCCCAAAGAAGGATTCAACGTAAAAAGTATGGGTTGTACACGACCCACGCCATCCGAATAGGGATCAACGTTTTTCCGCCTCTTTGCAGAGTATGGGTCGTACACAACCCACGTCATCCAAATAAGGATAAACAACGTAAAATTCCTTACGTACTTTCATATGGGTCGTCCACGACCCACATCGTCCGAACTGTGTAGTTCAAAATACGTCATCGTTTATTAGTTTGTTTAGAAAGATAATCTTTTAAAAGTTGGGCAGTGGGAAGGTCGTATGGTGATTGGAGATTACATAAAGTCTCAAATAAAAACTCCAAATAGTTTCAGAAATAAAGACGATTTTGTGAGGCTCTGGGTCGTCCACGACCCACGGTGAAGGTTAATTTGAGAAAAAAACATCTCATCTTACCATAAGCAGTTCCTCATCATGCATAAGGTTGAGTCCAAAGTGTAAAGCCTCCTCTTTCTGTTCTTTCTTGAACAGCTGACTCTTGTCACCACGCATACTGCTCCGGCGCATAGATGTACTGGAACAAACATTGCAACAGCAGCATGTTTAACATAGACCAAAACACAAGTATAGTACTACCATCAACAATTTCTGCAGCTGCAAAAGCAGTTGCATAGTTGATGTGTGGAGTCAAATGCAATAAGCAGAGAAGACTCAGTCCTGGTACTGCATGTACGTACATCAGTATCCTTCTTTGTATTAATGACAACAATGCCCATTAGGCTAACCATCAGTCTTTATTTCAGTGATAATGATATGCAGTAAAGCAGTCTACAGCACTGGCAAAGCAAAGCAGACTTGCCACGCAATCTTGAACTGAACAACCAAAAACTGTTAGCAAGGTTGGAAAATAAATTGTATTCAAACAAGGTGCATTATATGGCTGCATGAAAATGTGTTCAGCTAGAAAAAGCTACACACCGCGCTCTTAACAATTATATATCTAAAGAAACTAAATTCAAGCGCTCACAGCTAGTGTATTTAATTTCTTTCATCCTACATTCAAAAGCTCTCCATCTAACTAAACCACCCCCCCCCCTTCCCCGTCTCTATAGACCACTATAATAATCATCACAAACTATCTAAAAGAATCACTTTGCTCTAAATTTGCTATTTCAAGCTATCACACGAAAAAAGCAACTTATACTTACAACAACAAAAACGAACAGAAAAAAATACTGAACAAGATAAATGAGACAACAAAACTGAAGGGTAAATTCAATCGTCTCTTTCATGCAAACTGCAGTTAAAAGCAGCCGGGACATTGCAAACAGAAAATTTAAAGAAGGGAGTTTGGGCAATCAAAAATAAAATGCTTGTCTCAATTGTGTTTACAGGGAAATACCATCTCAAAGATTTGTATCACAGGTCGTTAAAAAGGGCAAATAAAAAAATAAAAACAAACACACAAACAAAAACGAATATACAATCTGACTAAACAAACAAACATATACAAAGCTCTGCGTTTCTTGCATGCTGCGTATTTATAAATCTCTCAAGAAACATATGCAAAATTGACAGACTCAAAATCAAGATACAGCCCTTACCCTTCCACCACAGCCAAAGCAGATGTATCTGACAATGATCATCAGTTTCCATCAATAAGCTCTTAAAACTCAGGCAGCCATCTGGCTTTACAAATCAGCTCTGAATGTTTGTTCACCCTCCCCAAATAATCAAACATTACAATGTAAGCACCACATACATACCAATTCATACTTTATAGTGATTAGTGATATAAATTTTCTCAATTGAAATTCACTTTGAAGGTAGACAAAACATATATTGGAGGACACTAGTGGGGATATTAAAGTCAAGGCAGTCATAATAATATTGACCGGGATGTGGGGAGGGGAATCAAGACTCAGGGCTGGACACACTTAAAGGGAGAGTCAGGCAACTAATTTAAAACAAGAACATCAAACCCAGTATGGACAAGACAATTACACTTCAAACACTGTTAGAGAAATCAAATTCTCTATAATAGTACTGTTATCACCATTTACTTTGTTCACACCTGCAAAATCGAACAAAACTCTTCAGCCAGTACCATTAGTGAAGGTTTGTTTCTGGCACTATAAATGTCCAGCCTTTCTACCAGCAATATTCTTTCTTTCTTTCTTTCTTTCTTTATTTGGTGTTTAACGTCGTTTTCAACCGTTCAAGGTTATATCGCGACGGGGAAAGGGGGGGATGGGATAGAGCCACTTGTTAATTGTTTCTTGTACCAGCAATATAATTATGTGCGAACCATTAAATCAAACCCAGCCAGCACACCAAACAAATTATTCCAGAGATGAAAAGAAAGACAGACAGAATCAAAAATAAACAAAAGGAGGTGGCCTGGTGGGATAGGGGGGAAGGGATGGGATGGGCAAAAAGACAAAATCAACTGCTCACGTACACTATCAAATCTAACATTTTAATAACGAGTACTTTTTGTTTCCATACTCAAAATCCACAGAGGTAGAGATGAATAAAGGTCAGAACAGAAGTTTAAAGGACAATTGAATTCTAAAATGTACAGAAGACAAAAGAAGAAGAAAAAAAGAAAAAAAGAAAAACGGGTTTTGTAAAATATTTTGAAACAATGCGCTGGTTGATTCACAGACGAAACTCTGCATGCACTGGTAAGTAAATGCAAACCGAAAAAAAAAGGATTAGAACTCAGAACATAAGTTACGTCAGCAGACAGTCACAAGTAATAAGAATACAAATTACAATACACATACAAAACAACATTGCAATATGAGTTCAGCCTTGGATAATGATACATGGACACCAAAAAGCCTGGTAAGGCAACAACAGAGAATATGGTTATGTGCTCTCAGTTTCTGTCTAACCTGACGTTGGTTTTCAGATTCAGTGAAGTATTGGAACTATACAGGGAATCAGACGATTGTGCAAGCCTGAAAGAGATGACAGAGCAAGCGATAATCTAGTTGATAATTGTGGGCTGTTTTGCAAGCAGCACAAGGAAACAAAAAATGATCCGCTGTGGCCTATAAACAGCTCCTGTTGGTGCAAAAACATTGAACACATAAAAAAAATAAAATTAAAAAAAATAAAAATAAAAGCAATGAAATGTAAATGCATTAAACAGCGCTGTAAAATTTGAAACAGTCAAGCAGACCTCTTTTACAATTACCTGATATGCAATTTTATTTTCAAAGAAAAAAGTCAAAAGAAACAAAAAATAAAAGATAAGTGTAGAACTCATGTAGTATAATTATAAATTGTAAAACAATTTAACTGATAAAAGTACTTAAAGGTAGGACAACTTTTTGAAGAGAGAGAGAGAGAGAGAGAGAGAGAGAGAGAGAGAGAGAGAGAGAGAGAGGATGGGGGGAGGAGGGCCGGATCACAAAGAGAGGGAGAAGGCCAGTCTCAGTTCCATTGTTTTTATGGGAGTATGGCAGATTTAAATGCAAGTATCAAACAAACTTTGATATTGAAGGGCTCATATCTCATGAATGAAGTACAAAGTGTGCGTTCATGAAAGCCGACACTTTACTGCAGGCTTGGAAGGTGCAACAACAAAAGAATATGACTGAATAATACCCCACAACGCATAATTAATGCCTGACATATATATACGACCACAGTTTTGCTTATACATGTATGTTTCAACAGGGAAAGACTATTTTGTAGGATATAATTAAACTCTCAAAACAAATAATGACCGACAGGATTCCAGTTTTTTTCCAGGCTCAGGAATTCTTGTAACTTAATTAAGTGCACAAAGACAAATGTTAATTTTGGTTTCAATCCTGTTTGTGGAGAAAAATAGCAAAGAAAGACAACAGAAAGGAGAGAAAGAAGGCAATGACAGACAATAGACAGCAAAGAAAAAAAATTAAGAAAGACCACTCGTCAAGAAAAAAGTAAAAGGTGCAAATCACAACCTCATCTGTCATTATTGTTCAACTCTGTAACACAAACAGGGAAACTAAAACCATTCTGTACACCAGAAAATTGATACGGGCCACGGAGTTAAATACAAAAACAACCAGGAAACAATAGTAACATTGTGCTGGTGAAGACCCGACCTTTCAAACAGGACTTTAACACAAGTGTGCGCTTTCTGTAGCATGTGGTATCAGCCCCCAAACTGATTCCTAGCAAGATAATGGTCTACTTACAACTAACGTGGCTCTGCTATCAGTGCTAAACATAAAACTGTTGGCTTGTTATCAGAGGCACTAAGGAAAACAACAACTATGTAGTACTCTGAGAATGAGACTAAAATTCCTTGGATACAGGAACAGAATGGACCAGAGGAAAAAAAAAGAAAAGATAAAACATACAATGAATCTATTTCTATCAATTTGAAACATCTGGATTTGAACAATTAACAAGTCACGTTGCATTTACAGGATGTTTGGCACAAGAATTCACAAAATTCAACAAATACAACAAAGCAACTTTATTGGTTATGCAAATTAGAATCAGGGGAACACAGCAGTGGAAAATTCCATCAGCCCTTATCATAAATGCCCTTGTTATCACAAGAATTTTTGTAGAACAGATTTATATGCCCTCATCTGTCAGTTGTAAAATGCAAGTACATGTATATCTTTTCAACATAAAGAAACGCCTTCATACTCTTTGTTCTGTATCTATACTGAAACTCTTCCTCGGAGAGAACAAACCTATAAGATATATGTACTTGAATATATATAAGTAGCTTTAAACACAGTGACAGGACTCAAAGATGTCCCATACCCCTTAAAATCTGAATAGCCAGTCATGCCAAAGCTTCACATACTTAAAACAAAGACCCCTGTACACCTTCTGAATACTGATGATACAGTAGACTCCCCCCCCTGAATAGCCAGTCATGCCAAAGCTTAACATACTTAAAACAAAGACCCCTGTACACCTTCTGAATACTGATGATACAGTGGACTCCCCCCCCCCCCCCCCCCCCCATTAAAACCTCCAAAAATCTGAGGAAATCGGGTCTTAAAAAGGAGTGAGTCTTAATATGGGGGTAAATTTACAGGTTATGAACAGAAAGTCTGAGAAAACAATGTCTTAAAAAGGAGGGAGTCTTAAATTGGGGGGTCTTAAAAGGGGGGGGGGGGTCCACTGTAGTAAACAAATGAAAGCACAAACTAGAACCCACTCACTGCCATCACACTCCATTTTGGACTGATCAGCAATCCTTTTGATCTTCCCCCACCCCCTTGTATACCCATCTCCTCCTTCAAACCAGATGCATCAATGAACAGCATCAATGAACAGCATCAATGAACAGCATCAATGAACAGCATCAATGAACAGCATCAATGAACAGCATCAATGAACAGCATCAATGAACAGCATCAATGAACAGCACCAATGAACAGCATCAATGAACAGCATCAATGAACAGCATCAATGAACAGCATCAATGAAAGAACCAACAAGACTCTACCTCAGTACCTGGGTTGTGCTTAAAAGCAGATACATGTATAGGGAGGGGACTGTATTGACTGCAATGCAGAACTAACTGTTGTTCTTTTTTTACCGCCTTTCATAATATCCCTAGATAGCAAGCGCCATACAAGTGCCTTTGAAATAATTGTTTATTTAACAACAGGAAAACCAACAAACCATGCATTGGGGCTGAAGCAAATAAGATAAGCGGGTTACAAGCACCAGAACTTAATTCACTTCCCCCTGTTTGTTCGGCTGCAAAGTTATATAATTATGCTGGACTTAACACAACTGTACATTTTTCTATCCCATGATAATTAGTCGACTAACATCACGGGACTCAAGCAAACAAACAAACGAAGCGTCTTTATTGTCGCATAGCTATCAGCCATTTTAACCCTCCATACTCGTCAATTCTTCCCAGACCTCCCTCCATCTTTAACGGCCACTAAAACATTACCTGCCAATGTACCTCTCCCTACCCCCTATACCCTCTACCCCCATAGAAAGCGTTTTAGAGAGCTCAGAGCCAGACCCTCTGCAAACAATACCATAAAATGTACATGAGCTTTCAGTAAAATATCAAGTTGAAGATCTCAGGCTTCTCCATACAAATTCTCTCTCTTTGGAGTACAGTGGTGACCGTCTTGAGGTTAGTTTTGAAAGAAAGTCAAGTCAAAAGTATACCTCCAGAGAAAACACCACACACATAAATAATGAAAGAAAGAAATTTACTCTTTCTTTATTTCTTTATTTGGTGTTTAACGTCGTTTAAAAAAAATGTACTCTATCAGTCAGGTAAATAGGTCACAGAGTGACAGAAATGTATGGAATGATTAGCTTCAATTAATAATCAGACCAAGAAAAAGAAGAAATGTGTCTTCACTCTGATTAAAAGCTTGTATGTTCTTATACTATTCAACAGACCTCTGACAAAATACTGAACAATGTTTACTAATTGATTTCTGTGATTCTGAACATTATGCCTTATCCCTTCTCCTGGCAGGTACTTGATCAAACATGCAGTTCATGCCTGTCCCCGACTTTGCCCAGAATATTCAAAAGAGTTCTAGTTCAGAGAGGAACAAGGGAAGATGAGATAGCAAGGATGCCACAGATATAAATATCAATATATGTACACAAAGGTTCATGATGCACAATGTCTAATTTACCTCCCGATTGACTGAAACTCTGTAGTATGGCCGCGCAGATTCAGACTACGCACAGAAAAACAATACACAAAACAAATACATTTGGGATCATGTCCTCTCTGGAGTAAATAGTTTTCACACATTCAATCAGCTTATACACAAAATATCTGTTTAGTTCAGCAAGCATAGTATTAGATATGTCTTCAGTATAAAGCGTTCTAAGACAGGGTGCAAGAGCTACATCTACAGATGATATTTCTGACAATACGCTCACATATATAACTTATAAATTGAGGTTGATGTTAAGAAATAATCAATTGGCTGTATGGCTATACCAAGCAGGGATTCATTTTGTTACTGTCAGTTATTCTTAGACATGCGTAGTCATGAATATGATCAGTTAGTGTTACTAGTTCCTGCTCATTCCCTAGAAAACTCCATCCACTTATAAATCCCTGATTTGTAAAGCTTTTAAATATTAACTTCACAGAGCATGAAAAACCAATTGTACCTACAATGCATCTGCACAGGTATTTTAGGGATGATTTATTGACATGAAAAATAACACCATCCAGAAATGAGTCTACAACTGCACCATAATGTAAATAATGGAATTTGGCAAACACTACACCTGACTTTATGGTCAACCATTGTCACAGAAAAAACTAAAACTGATGCCAAGAAGAACACCAATAATAATGCTAAAATCATAACCCTCTAATGTGAAATTAAAACTCAAAGGAAGCACTGAACACTACCCCACTTGCCTATTTATCAAAACCAAAAGGATTTCCCAAGGCTGTGGTTAAATCTGAAATGCACGGTAAACACTCACTTTCTTGAGCTGACCCGGTGTTTTCGTTGAGAACCTTGCCGCTGCTGACGAATGGATCTCTTTGACTCTATTTCATCTTTCAAATCCAGGATCCGTTGCTTCAGATCCGGATCATCAGCAAGGTCTGAAATAAATGCAATGCAGCAGATGGCATAACTAAAAGGCACATGTTTTTCTGTGACAGAAAAACATTTTAATCCTTTCATGAAGCACTGATGCTCTCTCTCTCTCTCTCTCTCTCTCTCTCTCTCTCTCTCTCTCTCTCTCTCTCTCTCTCTCTCTCTCTCTCTCTCTCTCTCTCTCTCTCTCTCTCTCTCTCTCTCTCTCTCTCTCTCTCTCTCTCTCTCTCTCTCTCTCTCTCTCTCTCTCTCTCTCTCTCTGTGTGTGTGTGTGTGTGTGTGTGTGTGTGTGTGTGTGTGTGTGTGTGTGTGTGTGTGTGTGTGTGTGTGTGTGTGTGTGTGTGTGTGTGTGTGTGTGTGTGTGTGTGTGTGTGTGTGTGTGTGTGTGTGTCATGCACACATTCAGAACAGCATCTTACAAATTGTTTTGCTCACCAAATGCGGTTTCTCCATTCTTGGTTTTGGAGTCAAGGTCTGCCCCACTCTCCACCAGCAACTCCAAAACATCTTGCTGTAAAATGTAAAGTTGAAAACGTTCACAATGCAGTCAGCTCTCACAATCAATATGCATAACAATGAACATGGTAACGTAGAACTAGAAGTTTAATCTTTGTCAGTCACACACAGACACAGTAACGTAGAACTAGAAGTTTAATCTTTGTCAGTCACACACAGACACAGTAACGTAGAACTAGAAGTTTAATCTTTGTCAGTCACACATAGACACAGTAACGTAGAACTAGAAGTTTAATCTTTGTCAGTCACACACAGACACAGTAACGTAGAACTAGAAGTTTAATCTTTGTCAGTCACACACAGACACAGTAACGTAGAACTAGAAGTTTAATCTTTGTCAGTCACACATAGACACAGTAACGTAGAACTAGAAGTTTAATCTTTGTCAGTCACACACAGACACAGTAACGTAGAACTAGAAGTTTAATCTTTGTCAGTCACACACAGACACAGTAACGTAGTTCTACTAGAAGTTCAATCTTTGTCAGTCACACACAGACACAGTAACGTAGAACTAGAAGTTTAATCTTTGTCAGTCACACACAGACACAGTAACGTAGAACTAGAAGTTTAATCTTTGTCAGTCACACACAGACACAGTAACGTAGAACTAGAAGTTTAATCTTTGTCAGTCACACACAGACACAGTAACGTAGAACTAGAAGTTTAATCTTTGTCAGTCACACACAGACACAGTAACGTAGAACTAGAAGTTTAATCTTTGTCAGTCACACACAGACACAGTAACGTAGAACTAGAAGTTTAATCTTTGTCAGTCACACACAGACACAGTAACGTAGAACTAGAAGTTTATTCTTTGTCAGTCACACACAGACACAGTAACGACTAACGTAGAACTAGAAGTTTAATCTTTGTCAGTCACACGCAGACACAGTAACGTAGTTCTACTAGAAGTTTAATCTTTGTCAGTCACACACAGACACAGTAACGTAGAACTAGAAGTTTATTCTTTGTCAGTCACACACAGACACAGTAACGACTAACGTAGAACTAGAAGTTTAATCTTTGTCAGTCACACGCAGACACAGTAACGTAGTTCTACTAGAAGTTTAATCTTTGTCAGTCACACACAGACACAGTAACGTAGAACTAGAAGTTTAATCTTTGTTAGTCACACACAGACACAGTAACGTAGAACTAGAAGTTTATTCTTTGTCAGTCACACACAGACACAGTAACGTAGAACTAGAAGTTTAATCTTTGTCAGTCACACGCAGACACAGTAACGTAGTTCTACTAGAAGTTTAATCTTTGTCAGTCACACACGGACACAGTAATGTAGAACTAGAAGTTTAATCTTTGTCAGTCACACACAGACACAGTAACGTAGAACTAGAAGTTTAATCTTTGTCAGTCACACACAGACACAGTAACGTAGAACTAGAAGTTTAATCTTTGTCAGTCACACACGGACACAGTAACGTAGAACTAGAAGTTTAATCTTTGTCAGTCACACACGGACACAGTAACGTAGAACTAGAAGTTTAATCTTTGTCAGTCACACGCAGACACAGTAACGTAGAACTAGAAGTTTAATCTTTGTCAGTCACACACAGACACAGTGCAAATACCCAGTAACACCCTTATTTCAACACACAGTAACTAAGTGAGAAAAAAATTCTGCAGCAAAGTTTACTCAGCAGGCAATTGACCAGTAGCTTACATTTAAATGGTGGAGAAAACAGTGTGACAGAAAGACCGAAAGATTAACAGAGCTTAGACCAGCAGACAGACAGACAGAAGCAGGAGATGTGCCACTGCTAGCTAAGCCCATTATACAGACAGACAGAACTCGAAAACTTTAATACAGAAGGAGTATAGTGTTATGTCCGCATGGTCCTTTCTTACAGCTAGTCTTTGCTACAAGTACAACAAGAACAGCGGAAAATGAAAATATTAAACAAACAACCAAACTGCATAAAAATTGAAGCAAACTAGCTGAAAAATCCAAACTGGTCAACAGGTAAACACTTTCAAGCAAGGGGATACAAATACAAACAATAATCATCAAAAACAGTAAAGACAGAAAGAAACAGAGAGACACTTAAGGCAGATGAGCTACTATCCTACCTGAGCCCAGTAAGCAGCCGCGTGCACAGGCTGCCATGACTCGTTGTCTCTGGTATCCACAGACACATGGTTGTCCAACAAGAACTCCGCTACTTCTATGTATCCATTGGCAGCTGCTACATGAAGCTGGAATGAAACAGGGAATCAATGATGTTCAATGTAATCACTGACCAATGTGAGGCCTATTTGCTTTCCAAATTAACAGGCCTGGTGCAGTGAATGCTCTTGGCACAGAAAGGATATTGTCATTGTATGTAGATTTTTTCTCCATGCTTGTTTGCGTTCATACTTTTCCATCTACTTTTTTTTATTACTTCGTTTTTGTTGTCGTTATTGACACAATGAACATAACCTACAGAAATCAAGTCTGTGCTCTTGTTTCAAGAGGAATCTGCACTGTCACAGCCAGAAGAACATGAAGCTTCACCTTTAACATATTTTAGTATGCATCTATAGATAGCTCCAAACCCTTGTACAAAGAAATTTTAAGAACATGTATATATGCCAATTTCTCCTGTCAGCAGTATAGGTATACTAAAACATTTTATCTAATGCAAACACCTAAAATAATGTTCTCAGATAAGATCTCAGCAAAAGGAAAGTGAAGGTCAGAGGGGAGCAAACATATGCTGCTGTGTAACAGTAAAGACAAGAATGACAAAGCAGAAAGAAATGGAGGAAGGCAAAAGAGGAAAAGAGAAGAGCTTGAGAAAGTTCTAAGATCAGGGTTCCACATCACGTAGAATTAAGGGTATAATACCCTTTGACCGATTGTCACTCATACCTTGTGAAAAATCCGGAAGGGGTATAAAAACCCTTTACTTTTTTCCTGAAAGGGTATGAATACTCTTGACTTTTGGGGTTGTGTGGAACCCTGTAAGATATTATAAATATAGCAATTAATATCACTACCATAGTTGCTCCATGATTATCCAGAACTTCCAAGTCTCCCCCTTTGCTGGCATGTTCCTTGAGGTCGCTGAGCATCTGATGTTCTGTGGCTAACCGCGTCATGTCAATTTGTTCTTGTGTAATCCCTGTCCAGCAAATAAGAAAAAAGTGTATGAAAGTAAAATGAGCATAGTTATAGTAGCCAACTATAATAATCATATATGCATTGGAGAATAACTGTTAGTAGTACAAATTAAAACAAACAAGAGGCGAAGCCATCAAGGCTCACGTAAGAAATCGACAAACAGTAACACACACACACACACACACTCACACACACACACACACACACACACACACACAAAGAGCATAGGTGAAACTGTGCCAGAAAGCGAGACACTAGATCTAGATCTGTCTGTCTGCATGTAGCCTACTTACAGGGACACGACTGCCAACTAGTCTCGGCCCGCTCAAAATAATAATGACCGAGACTTTCAGTACTTCCTTCGCGTGACGTCTAACCCTCTTACGTCATAATGTGACGTCAATGTAATGTGACGTCTTCAAATGTTAGAGTTTCTACCAAAGACATACACACGCACGCACGCACGCACATACGCACGCACGCACAGACAGACAAAGTTACGATCGCATAGGCTACACTTACGTGAGCCAATAAAAATCATATTGATGTCGCACACAATAACATATGCAGACACAACAATATTGTTTTACATATTATTAATAATTGTTCATTTGTGTAATGTAAAGCCTCAAGCTAAAAGTAAACGTAACAGTTTGTTTTGGTGGTTTTTTGTGCCACATGTGAATGCCTGTTGCTGTACAGCCATACAAACAGACACCATGTTTGTTGATAGTACTGCCTTATTGAGTACATGGGCATGCTGCATCTGTAGTGTCATCCCAAACAAACGAAAAACAAAAAACTGTTAGTAGTTACAATCTCTCAAAGAAAAGAAGGCAGTGTGAAATTCAAGAAAGCAAAACATCTTCACAGAAACGCAGTGCAATACAGTGGAACCCCCTTTTAAGACCCCCCAATTTAAGACTTCCTCCTTTTTAAGACCCTCCTTTCTCAGATGTTCTGTTCATACTATCATAGCCTCTGTAAATCTACCTCCATTTTAAGACTCCCTCCATTTTAAGACTCCCTCCATTTTAAGACTCCCTCCATTTTAAGACCTGCTTTTCTCAGATTTTTGAAGGTCGTAAAAGGAGGGTTCCACTGTACTTTCAGTTAAAAGTCTGTGCTCACCTCTCTTGGCCATTTCCGTTTCAATGTGATCCAGCGTGACTTCATCCTCACAGATGTCGTACGGCATGTTTCCATCAGCGTTCACTGCCAGCAACTCTGCCCCCCTGAAAGCCAAGTAAAAACTCTTAGCTTCTCAATGACAGTTTATCAAAACTCAGCTGAGATGGACATGAGTAAAAAACAAACTAAGAAACAAACAATAGCATACATAGAAAAACACAGATGACTTAATGTAAGTCTTTACCCCATTTTAGGTTAGTTTCCGCTTTAAACAAATACTTTTTTGTAGAGTTTTTTTGACAGCAACGTATTTCATTCTCAAAGCACACAAACGTCTTTTCACAGGTACACACACGTGTACCCATGGCGAGCGCACACACAAACACTATGACACACGCATGCATGCATAAATGCACACAAACACAGTGACACATACACAGTGACACAAACACAGTGACACATACACAGTGACACAAACACAGTGACACAAACACACGCATGCACACACACACACACAATCACTTGTACCACCTACCCCAACAGACCAGTCACTCACCTGTCAATGAGATGTTTGCACAGTGTTACATGGCCACAGGTTGCAGCAGCATGTAAGGGTGTCCACATCTCAGTATCACATGCATTGACATTGGCGTTGTAATCCAGAAGCAGCTTCATCATCTCTTCTGAGTCATCTATGCAGCACTGAATAAAAAGAAAATCAAAGCATCGTTACTAACTAGGGAGGACAATGGATACTGACTAGGGAGGACCTTACAAGTTACATTCATACACAGAAATGTAATAAATCTATCAGTATGTAATGTATGCATTATCACACATTTCTCAATTAACAATTACTTATCCCTTGCTTTCATTTTTTCCCTTTCTTCTTTCTTTTTTACTTACTTTCTTTTCGCTGGTTCGTCTGTTTGTTGAGGTATTATTATTATTTATATTGGCACGGTTGGCCTAGTGGTAAGGCGTCCGCCCCGTGATCGGGAGGTCGTGGGTTCGAACCCCGGCCGGATCATACCTAAGACTTTAAAATTGGCAATCTAGTGGCTGCTCCGCCTGGCGTCTGGCAATATGGGGTTAGTGCTAGGACTGGTTGGTCCGGTGTCAGAATAATGTGACTGGGTGAGACATGAAGCCTGTGCTGCGACTTCTGTCTTGTGTGTGGCGCACGTTATATGTCAAAGCAGCACCGCCCTGATATGGCCCGTCGTGGTCGGCTGGGCGTTAAGCAAACAAACAAACAAGCAATTATTATTTATTTTATTTGTTGTTGCTATTTTTCTGTCTGAAAATTTTTCTCGAACTTAAAATTCTCTGAGCTTGCTTGCATAGGGTCAGAAGTTTTCTTTTGAACAAAAAATGTTGAACAACTGAACGAAAGACGCAGGTCTCTCTTGTTAAGTTTCAGACTATCCTGCACCAAATGCCTTAATGGAGATCGAAGTCAGTAAGCGTCTGCTCCAAAAATGTGATTTTATTCTCACCTGGTGCAAGGCTGTCAAGCCGTCTTCGTTGGTTACATCAGGACTTACTCCACTCTCCAGAAGTCTTTTCACTGAAACAGAAAGGTCACCAAGTGTCAGTTCCGGGAATGCCAAATAAGCAAAGGTTAAGAGGATCAAGGCTCAGTCTATATACTAATGTTAAAAGAACCAAATTTCAGCACTCTTGATATATATATATCTCCCAGTTCTTTATCAGTTTATGGTTGCGCTTACGTAAATCAATTGTAAAAATTAGCCACGGTCCTCATGCGCACTTATCAATATCATCATCTATATACACCACCCTCATATATGCACCATCAAACTCATGCTTGTTTAGAACTTGAAAACGAAGAGTTGTTATTGGAGGGAGATTGTCTGTCTGATGAAAATTATCCATAGCAATTTAGCATGTCCTGTGCCATTCTTATGTAGAAACTATTCTTACAATACAATACATTGAAATACATGTTCTGTACCTATCTAAAAGTTTTTGATTAAAGGGTACCATGAGTCAGTGATTTGAAGAACAAAGCAGTGATGAACAGTACTACTGAACATTTGTACAATATGCAACCCTTCTGGTGAACTTTGTGAGATTAATAGCCATGCAATGTGCATGTAAGTTTGTAACCATGTTGCAGCAAAGAATTTCTCTCAAGGACAGCTGCTGTGCAAACTGCTAGAGCTACTGTCAGATATTTAATCTGAGCAAAACAAGTACTTCAATGGCCATCTGTGACTCTCTCATCAAACTTTATGTGACTAATTCATCAGTAATTGAGCAATGCTACTGAGCCTGACAAGTACCCAAAAACCTGCTGTTAAAATAGATCTGAATGATATGAATGAACAAGTTCAGCTCACATGGTGAATTAAAAAAAACCAAACAACGACACATCAACCTCCGCTTCCTTAACCTTCACCGTGCTTCCTTGGTCGTGGACAACCCAGAGCTTCACAAAAGTGTCTATATCTCTAAAAATTATTAGGAGTTTTTGATTGAGACTTCATGATTGTAATCCTCAAACACCATAGAACCTTCCTACCGACCAATTTTTATAGGATTATCTTTGTAAACAAACAAATAAATGACGTCATTTGAACAACACAGTCCGGCGGTAAAGAGTGTATCCCTATTTGGATTGGCGTGGGTCGTGTACGACCCATAATTTTTTACGTTAAATCCTCCTTTAGAAAATATGGGTCGTACACGACCCACATCATCCAGACTGTGTAGCCCAAAGCGTAATCCGGTGAAGGTTGAACTGAACTAAACTCATCTTTCAATTTGTTTCAGTTGGTGAATCGTTACATCTGTAGTTCTTCTTTCTGTTCTATCGTCTGTCTTCTTTTTAGTCTACTTTGTTTGTTTGTGTGCCTGAAGACGACCCTTGGGTTGAAATGTTGCTGTTATTCGTTATGTATTCTTCGTTCACACACGAGTACCGGGTACATTATTTTTTTGGTCTTTTCATGAACTGAAAAAGTTATAAACATAAACAAATCAAAGCCAAGTCAACCCTCAAGATAAAATAACCTCTTGATGTGTATCCGGTCCTATCTATGTTACTTTGTTAGGCACCTCCACTTCTGTTATGGCCGATTTTTCAAACTGCTTCGGCAACAGTTGCATGCTCTTCTCTCACAACCCCTGTATCTTAAGTATCTTTTGACAGAAAGCCGCATTGTGTAGATCATCGCAATACCAGGCAGACAAACGTATCTCACAGTCACAGTTCTTTATTGTATTTAACACACGCTGGCAAACGTTTCTTACGACATGTTATGCAAATGGCTTATTTTGGCTGGTTGACAAAACAGCAATCTGATTTACAAAGTCTAACACTAACAGTAACAATGTTCATCCCTCACACATGACTCACTGGGTAATAGAAAACAGTGGAACTTTTTTTTTTGGATTGAAGTTTGAGCTACCGTGAGTGTGAGAAAAAAACACAAAAGAAATAGTATTTTTACTTTTTACCTTTCTGGTGAGGTGTGGTATGTAATTTTCAAAGCCCCAAGGACCAAAGGCTATGATCAATGATAGTGTAGAGTGAAGGGGGGGGGGGGGGGGGGGGAGATGAGAGAAAGTGGAGATGTCACAGCATTGGAAGGCTAGAGATTTCGCTGCTTCACAATAGATAGTGGGAGGATTCCCACAGGCTGCCCTTCAAAGGGAACAAACAGGGAACACCTCCCCACTCTGGTCAGACTGCCCAAGGGCTGTGATCAGCCAACCTAAATTATTACTAGGCTACCCATATAACTGTTGTTTAACGTAGCAGTTTCAGGTGTGGGGATGCTATTGCTATACCCCCCCACCCCCCACATAACTCTAAGGCCAAATGAAAATACATGTTGGTTTAGGGTAACTGACCAAAAAAGATAGGGAAGGTACGTCAGCTTTTTCTCTCTTTTTTTCTCTCTTAAATTTAGTCGATTTAAAAGGTTACTTCCCTTAATCTCTTGCATCTGCTCCCAAGCTTTACAGGTGAAGTTCTTTTTACTATAGTACCCTTCTGTCCCTCACTACCCTCTGTGCGTATAGTCTGTTGACTAGTGTTATTATTACATGTACAACGAGACTGAAATTCCATGAAATGAGTCGCTGAATTTAAAAACAGTGGCACAACTTCATATATATATTTGATATTAAATCTTTCATTGTATGACAAATGGAGGAATATTTCTACTAAAAAAAAAAAAAAAAATTCTGTCAAGATCTAGATGAAAACCTCTAAAAAGATATATAAAAAATGTCCACCCACCTTCGGTCAAATCATTCCTGGCAGCAGCCTCCAGCAATGCTATGTTGGGAGCGAATATGACACGGCCCTTGTTGCTTTTCTTCGGCCGTTTTTGCTGCGCATTCTTGTCCTGGTTTTTCTTTTTCTTTGTGCTCTCTTTGTCCAGCTGTCGCTCATACTGTCCAAACTTTTTCAGTTGCTGGGTCCTCCGTTTCCTGGCGTGTTTCAGGCGGTCTTGCGTGGTCATACGCTCCACTGACCCCATCTCTTGCACCAGTTCATAATGCTCCATGGTACTGATTATAGCTTTCCACACTTGCTGTGCACTCCACTTTTAAAGGTTATCCGTCAACTCAAGAGTCAAGGGAAACAGTTTTGTCAAACGCATATAAAATATGAGTGGGGACGTGTACGCTTGTTGCGAAATAACTTTCGCTCACAATTTTTTTGGATGAACTGTTTAATATAATTCATGCTGTAGATCACTACTCCGTTCTGTTCATGTATCAAGCGATCCCAGGAAAATCTCAGTTCCAGTTCTTGGGGTTCAGTGACAAACTATGCGGATCAGAAATGCAGGTCTTCTGACCCATTGTTTGAATCTGTAAACTCCTGAAATTTATGAGAATGCTGCACACGGCACAGGCATATTTCTACATCACTGATGTGATGAAAACTCTGGACCAAGCATGGAGAATATCCTTACAAAAAGGGATGAGGAGTGACTGGCTCAGTCCGACAGTCGTGTCCTACCTGATCAGTGAAAGCCTGGGGTCTGCAAAGTCAAAAAGAAAGTTATAAAGATAAGATTAATTCTGATTACAATTTAAAGTAACATTAAACCCACATGTTTTTCAAGGGTTTATAATACATTCAACTCACAAACAAAAACAAGGTGGCGTGCTTTTACAGTGGGTGCATTAATTTTCCTGGAGGCAGCGTACATTCCAACTAACTGCCCTTTGAAAGTTTTTACTAAACATAATATATGTGAGCCAAAGATTCTTTCTTTCAACTGAGTCTGAAACTTTTTCCTAATCAGTTTGTCTGTTTGATCAAATAGCTCACTTCAAACTCCTTTAGAACAATTAGAAGTAAACATGACCACTCTCACTAACGTTCACCCATCATAACAAGTAAACACCTTCTCTCTACCTTCACCAACAAAACCACACATGATTCATAGGTTACAGCAAGCCACAAAAGTCAAAACTGCAATTACATGGATCAGCTAGAAGGTTTATGACTTAAAGTTACAGCACTGATGATATGACACAAAGAGACAAATAAAACAAAACCACAGCAGCCCCGCCCCTTAATGAGCGAGAGAGGTAAGGTAAAAGTACCAGTGCTCTCACTGATTCATGCAGGACTTTCACATGTTGAAAATTATCTTTCATCACACAGCTCTGCAAGTTGAAATCCCTAGCTATGTACGGGGACAGGCAACTGTCAGTGTCACTCTGCGTTATCATTCGAAAATCAATGCTAAAAACAACATTCATTTTTTAGAATTTCTGTCTACTTCAGTACTTGACACCAGCAGCTAGCATATAAATTTCCACAAAAATATCAGATGGTGTAATAACTAAAGCATAAAAAAATTCCCACAGAATAATCGCAGCACAACAGTTGATGGACTAGCTGTTCCTATCAGATAATTCTCAGGGAATTTTGGTTCCCTTTGACAGTTAATAATATTACATCATCTGATAACATATATAACAACTTTTCCCTCTTATAATTCACAATACCATCTAACGAACTACCCTGTGGCCATGTGAAAACTATATAGTGCTATGGTGAAAAATACTGATCACTTTCCACATTTTTTTAATCTCAAGTTAATGTCAATTTTCGTACACATAAAACCAGTCGTTCATTTTATGCTGTGTTCTTCTAACAAACAAAAATCAAAAATCAATGGAAACAGAGTTAATGCGTCCTTGTAATTTTGGTAGACATGTAGCTAGCTGTGACATGCAGGCTAGTATAGCTAATTTAGTTTACATCTTTGCTACAGCTGGACTCGATGTATTAATTTATACGTGATTTGTCATTCACAGGAACAGTACAAATTTAGGAAAAATACAGCACATGGGTCTCGAAAATACATTGTCCGAATGCCACCGTAGTGGTTGACAAAGGTTGCCTTTCAATTCTATTTAATGTTTGAACCTATGATACATGTATTATTATGCAATGAGTTTATGTGGAAAACATCTTTTTGACACATGTTCCTGTATGCTACATAATATCACGCAAACACACAGAACTCACACAACATCTACAATTCTGTTGTCTCTTTAGAAATCCCTGGAAGATGAGTACTTTTGCTACAATTCTCGGATGTAGCAATGAATGCATGCCCTTAAAAATTTCCTTTGTTTTGATAGTTTATCACACCAACGAACAAGGAGCGAGAGGATAAACACAGTTTGTGTGCAGGCAAGTGAGCCATTAATAAGCATTCAGCACATCAGAAACCTGTGTAGCAACTTTTTCAAGTAGTCTCACTATCTAAAAACATCAGCCACAAGGATTTCCCAAGCCATTGAGCAAATACCCCAGCACACGGCAGCAGCTTGCCAAGTTGGGTTTCCTTCCCACACAATGACAGCAACACTTCAAACAACAACAGTGGGCAAGAATCAAACTTGTCATGTGAATATTATTCGCCAATTACCACTTGTGCTCATTCACATTCATGCTTCGACTGTCAATTTTCACTTCCTTGCGGCTCGTCTTGCACTTTTTAGCACCTTCATGCTGCCTTTTCTACGCTCTCGTGAGCCCGGTGAGGGCAATCCTACGGTACGCGTCATAACCCTGCCACTAAATAAGCCAGTGTTGTTGCTCAAGTATGCTGCCGGGTTTATGGAATATTGGCCTGTGTCACTTGTTCTCCGTTTGGCTTAGCCAAGATCTATGACCCTCCTACACAATTGCCAACTGCACACATAATACTAACATTCCAACTTCGTTCTGGGCGGATGCTGGTGACAAATTCTGTCGATTAATCCACCGCAGGCTGAACCGCCTGGCCACAGTCACTCTTAAAAATCGAGGAAAAAGAACACAAAGCCATCAACTGCCGATTTGCAGCCAGTAACAGGGTCAGAACAGTGGCAAAAAGTGTTGTTACGTTTGAGTATCAGGTCGGCAATCTTTGAAGTTTTCTAACAAAGTGGGTCATACTTGCGACGAGCAGACGACACACTTACGACGCTGAACAAAAAGCGGCGATCGGGCGAAATGTAGTCCATACATTAAAAAATTTAGAAATCAAAAGCAGAACGGGCGCATAAAATGACACACAACCCACCTGACAGACCCCGTTAGTTGAGCTGTCGCTTTTCACTGCTATTCCTGAGTCGCCGACATTTCGGTGTCGCTGGGGCAGATGGCGCTGAACGTCAGTTCCGCCGATCATGTGACAGGTGGAAATGTCAGGTGTGTGCTGACGACTTGAGAGCAAGGTGCTCAGTCCTGAAGCTGCCTGTTATCTCTTTTTTTGTCTATCTCAGCGCGTAAACGGTTTCAATCCGAGTAAATAAAATTTGAATTAGTTAAGTTTTAAAAGGGATATTATGCTCCAGCGGTAAGGGCCCTCACATTCATATGACTGAAAGGCGTGTCAAGTTCAGTGACTTTCGGAAGAGACACATAGGGGCCTACTGACGATGGGGCAGAAAATGGCACTAATTTCATATTCTAAACAGATACTGCCATGCAGCATTCGCCGAACGAAAAATGATCAGTGTTACTCAATTCTGACAATTTCAACCAATATTTGACACAGCTTATTGCATTATAGAAATTCAGTATTTTTAGAGCAAACAAATTAACTATTTCACACTGGAATTCAGCTTTCTCAAGTCTGACCCCGCTATACTCAGCAACATACTGTGCAATTGGCTGAATCTGAGAATGAATAATTTAAATAAACCTTTACATAACTTACTAAACACTTGAAGTTCGACAATTATATACGCTACTGATTAGCGGGGGGGGGGGGGGGGGGGCGGGGGGGTGGGGGTCGAGTGAGGGGAGCAAAATTGTCAAAACATTGGTCAAAACAACTTGTTTTAAACTGAGTGATACAATTTTTACCCCTAATAATCCTTTGGAAAAATTCTTGAGTGACTGAAGCTAATTGTGGTCTAAGAACAACTGAACAACTTGCCTTATCTCAGGCGGCTATCCGCGTTTGAAAAAATACCACGTTTGATTGACTTTCATGCACGGAGTCAAAAACTGCAATTATTTTACGAATTAATGTTTTGCATTCTCCGGTTAGGTAAGCGTGGCCCTCGATCAGGAGTAGGCCCACGTCAAGACATTGTGTTTGATTATGTGGGAAAATTGTATGTGGGTCATTTTTATCAATCAATCAATGAGGCTTATATCGCGCATATTCCGTGCCGGGTACAGTTCTAGGCGCTCTGCAGTGATGCCGTGTGAGATGAAATTTTATACGGCCAGTAATACCGCACACAGTCTTGAGCCCCAAAACGTGATCACGGGAAATGTTAATCATTACATTTTGTGGCGGGAGATGCGAACTGACAAACCGCATAACTAAGTTTCGTCAAGTTGGGAAAAGCAGACAGTGTTATTGCCTCCCATGTCAATTTAGTGTCCATTTTACTGCCGCGAACCTCTTTGTTTTGCATTTCAAGTGTTCGCCGGGACTGATGTTCTCATGTCTCGGTATCCGCAACAACAACGATTGCCTTTACCAACCATGAGCTGGAGGGTTCACTACCAGAACAATGCTTGTGTCTTCTTCTTCTTCTTCTTCAGCGTTCGACGCGGATGGCTGTGTCGATTGCTTGTGTCTTCAATTCAGTTCGATTCCTGCCTTCATCAGTTTCCATCTCTTGTTTTCCCCCCTTTTGTACGTGTTGCTGCATATGGTCTACCATTTCTTCTGCCTTCCTAGTTTTGGCCGCGCTGCAAGGGACGTCACCGGTTGAATGAATGATCCGGCTCAGTGTCCGGCCGGCTAAACGGTGCCAACGCTCTGAGTACGATTAGTTGAATTCAGCTTTACTACACGGTCTAGCCGAAAGCCCCCTTACAAATCAACTTGCTGAAACAGCACCCCTGAGCATTCACTGGGCGTTACTCTCAAAACTTTCAGCTATTCTGCACAATACATGTACTACTGTGATGAGCCGCGATGGACTGACTGAAGTTGAGCCGCCACACTCTTGTTACATTTAGTCAAGTTATGACTAAATGTTTTAACATCGAGGGGGGAATCGAGACGAGGGTCGTGGTGTATGTGTGTGTGTATGTGTGTGTGTGTGTGTGTGTGTGTGTGTGTGTGTGTGTGTGTGTGTGTGTGTGTGCGTGCGTGTAGAGCGATTCAGACCGAACTACTGGGCCGATCTTCATGAAATTTGACATGAAAGTTCCTGGGTATGATATCCCCATACGTTTTGTTAATTTTTTTGATAAATGTCTTTGATGACGTCATATCCGGCTTTTCGTGAAAGTTGAGGTGGCACTGTCACGCCCTCATTTTTCAACCAAATTGGTTGAAATTTTGGTCAAGTATTGTTCGACGAAGCCCGGACTTCGGTATTGCATTTCAGCGTGGTGGCTTAAAAATTAATTGATGACTTTGGTCATTAAAAATCTGAAAATTGTAAAAAAAATATTTCTTTTATAAAACGATCCAAATTTACGTTCATCTTATTCTCCATCATTTGCTGATTCAAAAAACATATAAATATGTTATATTTGGATTAAAAACAAGCTCTGAAAATTAAATATATAAACATTATTATCAAAATTAAATTGTCGAAATCAATTTAAAAACACTTTCATCTTATTCCTTGTCGGTTCCTGATTCCAAAAACATATAGATATGATATGTTTGGATTAAAAACACGCTCAGAAAGTTAAAACGAAGAGAGGTACAGAAAAGCGTGCTATCGTTCTCAGCGCAACTACTACCCCGCTCTTCTTGTCAATTTCACTGCCTTTGCCGTGAGCGGTGGACTGACGATGTTACGAGTATACGGTCTTGCTGCGTTGCATTGCGTTTAGTTTCATTCTGTGAGTTCGACAGCTACTTGACTAAATGTTGTATTTCGCCTTACGCGACTTGTTTTTACATTTAGTCAAGGTTTGACTAAATGTTTTAACATAGAGGGGGAATCGAGACGAGGGTCGTGGTGTGTGTGTGTGCGGTGTCCGACATAAGCTCGAACGACAAAAGCTCGAACGCCAAAATCTCGAACGACAAATGCTCGAATGGACAAATGCTCGACGCGACAAAAGCTCGACGCGACATATGCTCGAACGACAAATGCTCGAATGGACAAATGCTCGACGCGACAAAAGCTCGACGCGACATATGCTCGAACCACAGATGCTCGAATGGACAAATGCTCGACGCGACAAAAGCTCGACGCGACATATGCTCGAACGACAAATGCTCGAATGGACAAATGCTCGACGCGACAAAAGCTCGACGCGACATATGCTCGAACGACAAATGCTCGAATGGACAAATGCTCGACGCGACAAAAGGTCGACGCGATAAAAGCTCGAATGTCGTTCTCGGTGTTATTTTGCCTGTCTGTGTTATTTTAAAATCTGTCTGCAAAAGAGAGAGAGAGAGAGAGAGAGAGAGAGAGAGAGAGAGAGAGAGAGAGAGAGAGAGAGAGAGAGAGAGAGAGAGAGAGAGAGAAAAGAAGGGGGAAGATCGTGTCGGGGTTTAGATTTGTCAATGTTATTATTTTGATTTGGCCCGGGATTGACTGTTTATCAGGAAAGGTTCAGGTAAGCGGCACTTCGCCTCGTTTGGAGAAACCCTGTGTTCAACCCAGCCATGTGGTGCGTTCATGAAAGGACGATTGAACATGAACCAAGAAACACAAATGCACTAGAAGGCTAGCATCGCCGAGTCCAGTCTATTATTGGCAAAGATCATCCCAATCTCTGGGACTTTCTCAAATTCCTGAAAGGAGAACAAGCGCACACAGACATGGCAATTCACGCAGCCCGCTGTGGAGAGCAACGCAAGAAGCGCCGGAAGAACAAAACGAGCGACAAGAGCATCGCATTCTACGGCTGGTCAGCCAATGCGGAGCGCACCACGGAGCGTCTGTTCATGGAGTTCCTTTTCGGAATGGCCAACAACATTTCCTACTACTCATGATCCGGTCCTTGACGACTCTGTGTGTGTGTGTGTGTGTGTGTGTGTGTGTGGAATCCAGCAGCGTGCTAACAACAACAACCACAACAACCACAACCACAACCACAACCACGTGATATCAAACAAATTTAGTTAATTTGTCGCTCGAAACTAGAACAACATCACCGTGACAGTTTCAGATATGACGTTATCAGAGTAGTTTTGACAGCATCATTCTACAGTCCGGTCGAGCTTCTGTCGTTCGAGCATATGTCGCGTCGAGCTTTTGTCGCGTCGAGCATTTGTCCATTCGAGCATTTGTCGTTCGAGCATATGTCGCGTCGAGCTTTTGTCGCGTCGAGCATTTGTCCATTCGAGCATTTGTCGTTCGAGCATATGTCGCGTCGAGCTTTTGTCGCGTCGAGCATTTGTCCATTCGAGCATCTGTCGTTCGAGCATATGTCGCGTCGAGCTTTTGTCGCGTCGAGCATTTGTCCATTCGAGCATTCGTCGTTCGAGCATATGTCGCGTCGAGCTTTTGTCGCGTCGAGCATTTGTCCATTCGAGCATTTGTCGTTCGAGATTTTGTCGTTCGAGCTTTTGTCTTTCGAGCTTATGTCATGTACCCGTGTGTGGGTGTGTGTGTGTGTGTGTGTGTGTGTGTGTGTGTGTGTGTGTGTGTGTGTGTGTGTGTGTGTGTGCGTGTGTGTGTGTAGAGCGATTCAGACCAAACTACTGAACCGATCTTTATGAAATTTTACATGAGAGTTCCTGGGTATGATATCCCCAGACATTGTTTTCATTTTTTGGATAAATGTCTTTGATGACGTCATATCCGGCTTTTTGTAAAAGTTGAGGCGGCACTGTCACACCCTCATTTTTCAATCAAATTTATTGAAATTTTTGTAAAGCAATCTTCGACAAAGGCCGGACTTCGGTATTGCATTTCAGCTTGGAGGCTTAACAATTAATTAATGACTTTGGTCATTAAAATCTGAAAATTGTAATAATTTTTTTATATAAAACGATTCAAATTTACGTTCATCTTATTCTACATCATTTCCTGATTCCAAAAACATATAAATATGTTATATCTGGATTAAAAACAAGCTTTAAAAATTAAAAATATAAAAATTATGATCAAAATTAAATTTCCGAAATCGATTTGAAAACAATTTCATCTTATTCCTTGTCGGTTCCTGATTCCAAAAACATATAGATATGATATGTTTGGATTAAAAACACGCTCAGAAAGTTCAAACGAAGAGAGGTACAGAAAAGCGTGCTAGCCCATGCAGCACAGCGAAACCACTACCGCGCTGAACAGGCTCGTCAGTTTCACTCCGTTATGCACAAGCGGCGGACTTCGGTCATTGTGAAAAAATGCAGTGCGTTCACTGAGTTTCATTCTGTGAGTTCCACAGCTTGACTAAATGTAGTAATTTCGCTTTACGCGACTTGTTTCTCTTCTTCTTCTGTCTGCTGCGTCTGATCCAGTGACAGGGTCACAACACGTACATGCACGCAAAAAAAATGTTAATTGCGTAGGCGAAGTTTTTTCGACACGCCTCAGTAATCCCGACTTAGCGTGAAGCGTGCGCGATAACTGCCAAACAGAGGCTTACCTTTCTGAAACCATCGTCCACACGCATCGAAATGGGAATAAAATAAACGTACACGCTTTACGAGAGAGAGAGAGAGAGAGAGAGAGAGAGAGAGAGGCAGACTGACAGACAGGCAGGCAGGCAGAGACAGAGACAGAGAGACACGAGACCGTGGACAGACAGACAGAGAAACACAGAAAGAGAGAGAGAGAGAGAGAGAGAGAGAGAGAGAGAGAGAGAGAGAGAGAGAGAGAGAGAGAGAGGCAGACTGACAGACAGGCAGGCAGGCAGAGACAGAGACAGAGAGACACGAGACCGTGGACAGACAGACAGAGAAACACAGAAAGAGAGAGAGAGAGAGAGAGAGAGAGAGAGAGAGAGAGAGAGAGAGAGAGAGAGAGAGAGAGAGAGAGAGAGAGAGCTATTGTGACACTCAGAGATAAAGTATATACACCGTCGAGGGAGTGGCCGGTATACATTTATCATGTTGTCAGACTCACAAATGCTACGACTTGTTGTGATATAATGCCGAAGGGAAACAGCGGTAAGAGTCCACGCGTGTGTATGACTGTAGATTACTACTGTGCTTGTGCGAGATGACGACAAGAAGGCAAGGGAAGGCAAGGCAAAGAATTTATTCAAGAAACTCCATGGGGGTACATGAGAAAAATATACAAGAAAAAGAAATAAATGCAAACTCTCAACATATTAATTATACATAAGCTCATTCCGATGAAAAAAAACCAAAAACATTGAGATACGAGGTTTGTGAATTACAGCGACCAGACAAAATGCAACATCAATTTCAGAGCAAGGAAAAAGAAAACAGATGATCATACCTAACATCCAAGAAAAGTTCTATGTCGTAACTTTTCGCTCTAATGCAGAGGACGCTACGACACACACGTCAAGATTTGAAGAAGCTGCTACAAAACTAATTCAGACAAGAATCACACAAGAGAGGACATTGGACACTTTCAAACAAATTTAGAGCTTCTGCCTTGTGACGCTCTTGTACAAGAAAAAAGAGCCACATCTGCAAAGTTGAACAAGCACTGATGTGCACATGCAGGAAACATGGATAAGAGTGTTCGCTTGCCAGTGGCGAATGCGAAAGGGGTAATTCTGCCAACTCACCATATAACTACATACAAGTTGACCAGATTGACCTTGATAAAGTAGCTCATGTCTGTGAGACTGACACTCACGGTATGATACACTTTTGACAACCCTCCACCAAACCAGGCAGCATTACCTGATATAGACGTGACTGATACCTTAAAGTCCCAGTATGTCTCAAATGGTTTACAAAAATCTTCTAATGAAAAAAGCAGTTCTAATCTTATGGAACACACTTGCAACAGCATTTAATAGCATTAAATGAAACAGTTCCTCTGCATTGCTACTTAGCTCGCGTAAACCACACTGACTGACCAGATTTCGTGGTTTATTTAACCCCTGAGCCATCGTGAACCCGTGTGATCCACTTTCCGTTTTTTTTCTCTCACAATTTAGTCGATATTGTCACTATGGATTAATTTTATTATCCTTTCATCGTATTCAGGACTTGCGTTGGAAGATTCTGTGAACACATCTATCAGCATTAAAAACCTGTTGAATCCACATGAAATATCTCACAAACACCAGCAAAATGACATACAACATGACACTATTTTCACTTTGTTTTTGATAAGCTTCTTTAGTTCCCTGGTGTGCTTCAAATAATGCTCTCATCAACCCGAAACAAATAAATCGAAAGCATATTTTAATTAGTCTGACTTGCACACTAAGTTGTTATCTTATTATTTTGAAGTATTAGGCCTTTTTACAGTGATTCGCTAAGGCCTCTTCACTGATCCATATTGGGCGCCCAGGCTCCTAATACGGACCATTTGTGATGGTTTTATGTATTTAATTTTTGCTCAATGTCTATCAAAGCTAATTCACTCTAAGTAGGCCTAACGGTTAACCCAAGAGAGAAGGACTAACACACACAAAATGAAACTTCTTCGCAAGAAAACAAGCTAGTTATCAGCATGAAACAAAAAGTGGTCCATATAAGGAGCCCTTCCCCCTATTTGACGTTTCATACGGACGTTGTGACGTCAGAATCGTCAAAATGACCTCCTTCCGCAACCCTCATAAATCTCCCTTATTACTACATGTACTATGTTTGTGTGCCCTTCTTTGACCTTTTCACAAGAACACAAATTATTTTGCAATTATATCTATCCCAGCCATTGCTTTCTTGCGCTTGTTTTAGTGCAGGGCGGAGGTGGGGGCTTGTTTGAGGGGGGGGGGGGGGAAGGAATGGGTTGGCGGGTTCTTTTTTCGTTAGTTTGTTTGGAGGGGAGGGGGGAGGGGTTGGGGATGTCAGTGTGAATGAAGGAACTTTGTGTCGTACGGACTGCGTAATAATAGGCAATAGCTAGAGCGGCACATACCCCTCCTCCCCCCCCCCCCCCCCACCCCCATCCTACGTGACTTGTGTCAAGTGCCTATGTCAGTTTGCAACCAGCCAACAGACAGAATGATAATCCTTCTCTGTCAGGAAGAGAGCACTGAGTGTTTTTGCCAGTGTGTATGCGTGTGTGTGTGTGTGCACGGTGTGTGTGTGAGACGGCGTGTGCGTGTGTGTGTGTGTGTGTGTGTGTGTGTAAGTGTGTGTGTGTGTGTGTGTGTGTGTGTGTGTGTGTGTGTGTGTGTGTGTGTGTGTGTGTGTAAGACTGTATGTGTGTGAAAACGTCATCTTTTGTTTTTCAGATGTGCCATACTCGTTTGGCCATTAAATCCAAAAACAAAGAAACTGCCAACGTTCCAAAATTCAGAATAAAAAAACAAGAAAGGTAAGTTGTTGGAACGTTTGTTATTGACAAAACAATACATTACAGTCGCAGATATTTCGACTCAGCGGTCTTTTAAGTGCACACACAAATAAATATTAATTAAACAAATAAATATTAATTAAACAAATAAAAGACTTAGCCGCTTGGGGAAAAGACAAGTCTTTTTGTTTTGTTTAATTAATATTTGTTTGTCTGTGCACTTAAAAAACCGCTGGGTCGAAATATCTGTGACTGTAACGTTTTGTTTTATTCGGCCAATAATTAAACTCTGTTAATCATTTCTCTTTTACCACTTTACTTAAATTTTCCACTGTTACAGTCGCCTGCGACTTTGAGGTAAGGGAAACAACATCAAAAAGGGACATCAATCTAAGCCGTAACGTGGTTGTGTCCCTTTACCCATTAATTGTTAGCCATTTTGGAACTTGATAGTAACTCGGAACCTTAATATAACCTTTCCTTTCCTTTCCTTTGGCAGAAACAACGTTTACAAAAAGAAACAAAGAAATAGATAGATAAATAAATATATGTAACAGAGCACAAGAAAATCAGGTATAATGCCCCGTTTGAGGAGGAAAAAAAAGTTGTTCAGGGTTTCTAAAAGCGCATTTCCAGTTGATTAAAATGCAAAAAAAACAGAATATAATTATCTGAATTAGGTGTTTTCTTTACAAAAACTTGAAACATGCTTCAATGCATTTCGCGATTTGCGGAAATTGACGTCGAAAGATTATTAATGCGTTATTTCTCATAACTCTTGAATTAGAATTTTTCCAGACATAATTATATTTGGTGTCAAAGTATCCAGGTTTGTCCACAGATTGCACTCAGACTACTAATTTCTGCTGCAAAATTTATTTACAGAAATCAACGACAGCCATAAAGATCATGGTTTGAGCTCTAATGAGCAAAACAATGCGCGCACAAGAATGTCTCACTGGGTTTCTACACATAGCACGTAGCAGACATTTTCACTCTGTTAATTTCAGCTTCTTTGCTGCCATTCCCCTCGGTTTCTTCTTTGGGCGACCTGGTTTCCTGTGCTGGGGAGCAGCTGTGGAGCTTGTGAATGGTTCGGATGACGGAGCTTTAAACGATGGTGGGAAAAGTGACGCATTCTGTTTTGCACAGTCACTGGACTCGCTGTCTTTGGGCTGAGGACACACAGAGCCCTGGTGATCAGAATGCACAAACTCTCTGATCTCATGGTACAGGTACTGTTGCCTTGGAATCAAAAGACCAGCTGGTAGCTTGATAGCAGGTGGTGCGGTGTCATTGAAATCTACTGGCGCTTTCAGCATGTTGTCGATCTGCACAGCACTGCCCACCCGCTCACGGCATAAGACCTCACCTGTAGACAATCAATTAAATGTTTTGTAAACAATTTGTTTTAGCTTCAAGATATCTTGGATTTTTTTTGGCTAATGTTTTTTTGCACAATGCATAATACTACAGCATTATGTGTAATTAATACTACTCATTAGGTTAAGGAAACAAATACAAAGTCATCCCCACTCGGGCCACACTCACTCTCCCCTTCCACCCTGTAAGCACCCCCAACCACCCCCCCCCCTCCCCCCCCTCCCCCCAACAAAAAAGTACACTCAACCAAGGCCAAATTCCATTCACTTACCTGAAGGCTGGAATTCAAAGTGCTGAAACTGCTTGAGGCCCTCAAGCTTTCTGAACCACTAGCCCAAGAAGGCTGTCCAGTCTACAGTCGGCACGAGGACATCCCCTCTCTGGTTTCCACAAAGCTGCGGAATCAGCACACCAGATGATGATGCCTGCTTGGGCACGCGCACAATATCATCAAGGCAGTCCACCTTGGTTCTCTGGAACTTTCGCTTGAAAAGTCCAAAACAGCCGTCTGGGCCGAATTTGGTGTGGCCAGTCAGGAGAAATGACAGCGTGATGGATGTGTGGCGCCCAGTTATCACTCGCCACAACAAGTATTGTAGCATGGCATTGTTTTGGCCGCTGCAGTTGTCCGCATGGAGATGGCACGTTGTTTCCTTCAGTCGGTAGTGTTGGAAAAAAAAGTGGAGCATGGAGATTACGGTGTTTGCGCACTTGCCAACATCAACTGCTTCATCCAACAGGAACAGTACCATCTGAGGAAGTGCCTCTGTCATGACCCCAAATAACGCACATTTTCTTGGCGTCTTGAAGAAAATGGGTCCTGGCTGCTGTGGGTCTGAAGGGTAATGTATCTGTTGTGCAATATCATGATGCGCAAGCATGTCCCTGGAACAGTCCAGCCTGTTGAAATCTGCCTGTGGATCATTCAGGTTGGTCAGTCCTGCAGTCGCTTACTGCATCCTGTTAACAAACAAAACAACAAAAAGAAGATAAAGTTCTGTTCTTTCATTGTATGTATGACCATCAGACCTATGTTTATTGTAGCTCAGTTGGTAGAGCGCTGGACTTGTGATCGGGAGGTCGCTGGTTCGAATTCGGGCCTGGACGGACACGGGTCAACTTTATGTGCAGACCGAGAGACGGAAGCCATGTCCGACGGCACCCCTGTGTCACCACAATATATGGCACGTAAAAGTCCTTGGTCATTCTGCCATAAGTGCAGGTGAATACACCTAAACACGCAGACACCTGGGAAGCGCGACTCCGTTGCTGCTAGCTTTCCACTGGGAGCCTGGAAGCGACCCGAATTTCCCAGCGATGGGACAATAAAGTAATGAAAATGAAATGTTTTAATTTATCTTTTATTTTTACCAGCAACTGCGATTTCTTTTACGTTATAAAATTGCAATAGGCAGCGATGTGTGTGCGTGCGTGCGTGTATGTGTATGTGCGCGCGCGCGTGTGTGTGTATGTGTGTGACTTGAGGTAAGAAAGCTCTGAGTGTATGCTGCTAGTTCTAGTGAATGTATTTTTATATGCTGTCCAGTGTTGTTTTTCACTTAAGCAAATGAACTTCTGGACGGAGTAAACATTGGTGTATTATAATATGCTTTCACCCCATCTCTCTCTCTTCTCTCTCTCTTCTCTCTCTCTCTTCTCTCTCTCTCTTCTCTCTTCTCTCTCTTCTCTCTCTCTCTCTCTCTCTTCTCTCTCTCTCTCTTCTCTCTCTCTTCTCTCTCTATCTCTCTTCTCTCTCTCTTCTCTCTCTCTTCTCTCTCTCTCTCTTCTCTCTCTCTTCTCTCTCTCTTCTCTCTCTCTTACTTGCTCTTCTTTCTTTTCCTATTTTTGAATTTTCATTATTGTTTACATTATAATCATTATTATTTGATTTCTTTATAATTATGACTGTAATATTGTTGTTCTTAAGTATGTTTTAACTCAGTTAATTTCTTTGATTATAATTTTGTTTCATTTACCCATCGTCCTTTACGTAGGGCATCTAGGATGTTCCCCTTTGGTGAGCGTTCATATGGAACAGGGCCGGACCAAATAAGTTGAAAGGGGGGGGTTCCTCCTTTTTTGGGGGGGCAAATCAGCGAAGTGGCGAAGCCACAAGCGCGCGCCTGCTGGTCCGGGGGCATGCTCCCCCGGAAAATTTTTGAAAAACGGTTAAAATCTGTGCAATCTGGTGCATTCTAGGCCTTGTTTTGAGGGTTAAGAGCAGCATTGTTTTGGTGCTAAAACTAGTAAAAAAAAAAAAAAAAACCACTCAAAGCAAGGTACATGCTTTTTCCAGGGGTGGGGTTCCGAGATAAAGTAGAATGATAGTTCGGTTGATCGGTGAATTTTATGTAAGTCATTAGTATATGGGACATCTCGACGGATTGAACATTGCTGTAACATAATGTAGAATAATAGTTCGCTTGATCGGTGAACATTTCATAAAACGAATTTCAAGGTACCTAGAAGAAATGCAATCTCATAGTCCGGACCAGGTTGTGTGACACAAATTTCAAGAAAACTGATGAATCCGTGAGAGTCAGGTTGTTTTTGAGATATGCTTTTATTTGGACAGACAGACAGACAACACAGACAGTACGGACACATAGGGAGACAAACCTCGCCCTGAACCCTCAAATAAAACTGTCAGTCAAAACTTGATTGAATGTAAAAAAGCAACTCATGTAAACCTGGTATGGCACAGCCATGCAGTATTCTTTATTCATCTTTCTAAAAAGGAGACTTGGGACTAGACACTGATAATTATCGTCTGGTATCAAGCGATCTTTCTGCGTCAGTAGGACTTCATACAGTCATGCAGCTTTGAATAAAAAAAATTGTTTTGTTTTAAGGAGATGTGACACAGGACACTGACATTGTCTGATATCCGACGATTTTAATGTATGCGTCAGTTTGACGTCACTGAAACGCGAGATTTTACGTCATGGCTTCTGTGTGCATATTCTTCTTCTCAGCGGCCATGGCCATGTGCCCCATTGCCGTGTGTGCCGCCGCCGCCGTGTGTTACATGGCCGCTGTGTGTCACGCTTCCCTGGTGCGGAGCATGTGTATGGGTGTGTGTTGCATGATGGGGACTGTGACTATGATCTGTGCTGGTATGAGGTTCCGTTGTCACGTGGCCGCTGTTTGTCACGCTTCCCTGGGGCGGAGCGTGGGTGGGGCTCGGGGTGTGAGTTGCATGATTGGGACTGTGATCAGTGCTGGTATGAGGTTCAGCTGTCGTGTGGGTACCCCCCATTGCCTGCAAGTCACTCTCTGCACAAAATATGAATGAAATGTGTAGGTATTGAAATTTAAAAAAAAACCCACAAAAAACCCATAATAATAAATAAATGAACTCGGAAATCCAAAAAGACCGCCAACGTTCCAAAATTCAGAATAAAAAAACCCAAGAAGGTGTGTTATTCGAACGTTTAATTTATGACAAAACAAAACGTTACATATATAACAAAAGTTATATGAACTCGGAGTTTCTCTGAAATTCATGAATGACCACCATGAGCGAGTGAACCAGTAAATTTACTGAAATCTTCATGATTTTTTTTAAATTACCTGGTTTCGTGAATTTACTATAACATGTATAACGGAGAGGAGCCTATATTGGGTTTGTTGCCTTACTACCCCCCCTCCCCCCCCCCTTTAACCTCTTATTAGAAAAAGCCATTCGTGTTTTTAACTTGATTACAATTACATTGACGAAAACAAGCTAACAAAACGGACACCATATTCTGTCCATAGTCGCTTCTGGTTAGTTACCCAAGCGTTGTGTGGAGTTTGTTGTTTTGACTATATAAGGCCAAAAAAAAGAGGTCTGTTTACGGTAACATAGGCCAAAAAAATAGGGTCGGTAGGTCGGGATTTTTTTTTTTTTTCTTCTTCCAAAAAACCATATTTTTACGTTATTTTGCAAAAAAACCAAGATTTTTTTTTTTCTTTTTTTTTCCCCCCAAATGCCAAAAAAAAAGTCTAGGGTCGCGCGAAAAAAATAGGGTCGATCGGGTTACCGTAAACAGACCTATTTTTTTGTGTGCCTAAAACGTTTATTTAGGGAGACCCTGAGTCCCCAAAGTGCGCGTCCCTGCGTCCTATACGCACTAGAAGCCGAAATCAGGTAGGCCTACTAGAAGTTCATGGAGGGGGTCGAGGGACGCACTTAACCTATAAAGAGCGGGTCGAGGGACGCACTAAATTTCTGTTACCGTATACTCTTTTCAAACTGCAGTCGTCAGCTTAGTCAAAGTGCAAGCACACATTATGCCAGTTTCCCGCGGGCACAAAGTGTGCGTGTATTGCATTTGACAAAGATTAGTTGAAGTGTCCTTCTCGAATATTCTGGCCCGGTAATAAAATAAAAAAAACCACTTCATATCATATTTTTCGAGATCACAATGCGTTATATGTACATACGGGGTTTAGGAACCCGGGCCTCTTGGGACCCTCTAAAACTCCGCTCAGGGGGTCCATGGACCGTCTAAACATTAAAAGTGTGGGTCCCGGTGTAGGATCCGGTCCGGTCCCCCCTCTGAAGTAGTCCCCCGGGGGACCAATTCGTGGCAAAAACTGCTCTATAATAGTCCCCCCTTAGACATCCAGCCTCGTTTTCGAC